>NC_069505.1:140977337-141012337 GCF_027579735.1 Bombina bombina | reverse complement strand
GAGCAATCTGATAATACTCCATTCCAAACCCTTATGAAATCTTCATCTTCCACTATAAAGGTTGGAAACTTATTGACCCTTAGGCCCCTGGGAATCATGCCATTGGTAATGTACTTTTGTAATGTCCAAATGTCCCACTTAAAGGGCCACTAAACCCAAAATCTTTCTTTCATGATTCAGATAGAGAATAGAAATTTAAACAACATTACCATTTACTTCTATTATTTATTTTGCTTCATTTTTTAGATATCCTTAGTTGAAGAAAAAGCAATGCACATGGTGAGCCAATCACACGAGGCTTCTATGTGCAGCAACCAATCAGCAGCTACTGAGCATATCTAGATATGCTTTTCAGCAAAGAATATCAAGAGAATAAAACAAATTAGATAATATAAGTAAATTAGAAAGATGTTTAAAATTGCATTCTCTTTCTAAATCATGAAAGAAAAAATGTGGGTGTCATGTCCCTTTAAGTCTAATTTCTTTATCCAGAAGGGTTTCCATTTGTTCAAATAATTTGCTAAGTGCGAACGTTGAATATTCTGATGAGAACACATTTTCAATCTCCCTGGTGTGTTGTGTGCGTTCATCAGCTGTTTGCAATGAATAAAACTTTTCTGTATTGCTAATAGTGTCACTCGCTATGCTTTCCATGATTGGTCACCCGTTTAACTGTTAAAGCCTAAAATACCTTTAAATCCAATAGACAAAAGTCACTGTGCTCAACACAAATCTGCAGGAAACCAACTGCGAAAACATTAAAAAGTCACTTATCGTGTGAGCACCAAACAAATGTCCATGTGGTAGGGGATATTGTAACTTAATCCTGATCAGAGTTCTTGTGTAACAAATAAACAGGTAAACAGGGTGTTCCCCTACTCACTCATCCAGCTGTACTCCCGGTCTCACTGCCAATGAATTCCAGCGTCGGAGTCGGCCCGTCCACAGGGGGTACTCTCCAATGGAAGCAATCACTCCGCCGGTCAAACCAAGACCTTTACATGCCTCCCACCAAGTACCATTCCCCTCCTGGGTCCTCTCCTCATTCTGCTGTTCGGCGTCTGACGTACCAGGTGAGCGTCTGTCAGCTAGCCACACCTCCTTTGACCGCTCTTCTTTCCTCCGCGGGTGGGTGATGGTGAGTGTGAATAAACGGTATAAGGCTGTGCTGAAAGATCCTCCGTGCTTGCTCGATCTCCTAGTAATCAAATGTTTTGTGTATTAAGCAGCACCAGGGACTGAATGCACTAAAAAATGGCTTTATTGGGACAAAAGGTAAATCCAAAACAAAGCGTTATCTGGGTGACAAAGTGTGCCATAGGAATACACTCAATGAACTTGATGCTGACGCGTTTCAGCCCTTCTGGCCGTAGTCGTAGCTGCGGTTCATAATCACCAATACTCTAATATACACCTGTGCATGATCGTGATTGGATAAAAACATTATCCTGGGCGTATTCCTATAATTGGCACCAAAACAACTATTATATACTATTATAAACAATCGTTTTGCTGTAAAAGTCGGTAATTTTGGCAAAATAAACGTTTGTGATTGGAAAAGGATGGTCATGTTGTACCAACAATAGTAAAGTTTTGGAATCCTTTAAGGACAGATATGCAGCATTTTAGGCTTGTGCAGTGTCTGCACATTTTCCCTACATACAATTAAAGAAACCTATTTTTAAAAGCGTCTCCCCTTTAATGTGTTCCCAATGATCCACTGTCCTCTACCTTTATTTTGAAAGAGCTGCTTTAGCCTGTTGAAAACACCACCTAAACAGAAAATGTCAAAACTGCAGTATTTGTTTTAGAAAAGATATGTAAACAACAGTCAAGCGCAGAAATTAACCTCCCAGTGAGCACTAGGATAGAGATAGAGTTGTTTTTAGCTCTTCTCTATGAGACGTTATATGATGTAATAGGGATGGTAGTGACTATTCCCTTCCCTAGTCTCAAGACCGTCTTCCTTTTCTATTATTGCATGTTCTTTATTATGGTTACTTAAACAATTTGATTGAAGATGTTGTATATTTAGGTTATTAGGAAATACTATTAGAGTGAGAGAGCGCAGCCCATTTCAAAAGGTGTTGCTGAAGCGGCTCATCACCTGCCTTGTCCCTTTAAATAATTCTATAGTAGACTATCAAGCTGTTTAATGTTCCACAAAGTACAGATACAAATGAGCTACTTATATACAGGTCAATCAAACTTTTTTTTAAGTGTGCAATATATAAACATTTAGGGAATGTGTATGGCATAGAGGCGCTTACAGCTGTGGGTGAATGTTCTAATTTTTCGTATCTTTTTAAAATATTTTTGTTATACTGTGAGGATATATCAAGTTAAGTTACAAACTATAGGACAATAAATTATATCGTTCAATTTCTATACAAATAATCTCTTCCTGACAAAGTAGGTATTCATATAAAATAATTTATTTTAACACACAATATATTATATAAAACAGTATAATCGTTAATTAACACTTCACATTCATACTCTCACTCATAAAACAATGTATCTAAAACTGGTTTTATCCAATGCTCTTCGCTACTATTCAAATTTATGGTAAAATTGTAGCAATATATAGCAATATATTAAAACAGAAAAAATATATATAAGGAAAGTTCCAATGTTAACTCCAAATATCGCTGTTTAAGCGTTTGGCAAAAAAATGGCTTATCTGACTGTGGTTTTAAATGTATATATCCTTTAGTCTTTAATGTTTAAAACCATTTCTTTTCGATATTCAGGTCACAGTCTTTACTCTGGTAAAACCAGCTATCAGCACACGGATAAAAAGTTCAATTGTTGTTTATTGCACTAGGTTTGTACAGACGTTACCTTCAACTAGATTATGTCAATCCCCAAAGGCTTTCTTACCGCCTTGGTTAAATCTTCTGCCTGCTGCTCTTGCTCGCAGGTCTCAACAGATGCAGCTTTACACTCACCGGGATTCTTCACGCTGTTAGCTTTAGCGTCTGACGTCACTGGTTACCCTCAGCTGTGGAGTCTTGAATTCCGATATACTTGCGCAAGTATTGTTTCTTCTGGTAGCCTTCCACACTTCCACTCTGCTCTTAGTACTCCGTACGCAGAGATCGCTCGGGCTCAAAACTTAATCCTCCTTCTGTTATATAGATCAAATGTGTAGTTTAAATCCGTGCAGATTGCACCAAGTGTTCAGTATTTCTACGCGTTTCACCCCACTTTTACCAGGGCTTTCTCAAGATACTGTTTACACTCACACCTGCTCCTTAAATACCTGTTTTCAGATCCGGTGCAAATCTGGAGATAATTAACTTCCTTTCCCCAGGTTCTATTTTGTGGGAACCTTATGGGTCTTTTTCGCCATTTAATGCCACACTTATTTCTCTGGAGTTTTTTTTTTTTTTTTTAAAAAACATATATGATATTATAATTATTCCTTTCTTCTTTGGCTAAAACATTAAAAGAGTATGCATACTAATTAAGTTGTAGGCCTACAATCTTATATACTTTTTCTTAAAGACTAAGTGTATCATCTCACATACATTAAAATAAATCATATATAAATTCTTTAAAAATAGCCTAAAATACAATAATACAATTAAAGTTAAAATTACAATTAATGCTTTAAAACTCAATCAATTCTAAAAACACACTCAATATTAAAAAATATATTATAATCTATTGTATATATATATATATATATATATATATATATATATATATATATATATATATATAAATACTTCCTATACCAATGCTTGCGAATGTAATGTCCATACTATAACTAATCCCTATCCATGGGATAACAGATCTCCTATTGAAGTATACTCTTAAAGGATGTATAAAATGTGTGTAGATTTATCAAATATAACACTATTAGACTGTGAACTGTATATACTACTATTATTGCACTGTCAATATTGCATCACCCAATTGTATATAATCTACTACATGGCTTCCTGATCTGGTCATTTCAAAACTTTTTAAAAATATGAATTAAAAAATTTATATGGTCCTATCTAGTGTATTATTTCTAAGGTTAACTATTTGCATTAATCATCCTTATTTCATAAAAATGGAGTAATTTCTATTTCCGAATTAAGTCCTTGGGGGTACAGTGAATTAAAATTGTAAATCATTTCTGCTTCTTTTCTTAGGAGTTTATTTTCATAATCTCCCCCTCTCCAATCTCCCTTCACTTTACATAGACCCCAAAATTTAAAGTCTTTAAGATTATTATGGTGGACTTCTCTAAAATGTTGGTAGAGGTGGGTTTCTAGTTTCCCTTTTCCAATATTCCACAGATGTTCCCTCATTCTATCCCTCAGCATTCTGGTAGTTTCTCCTACATAGATCATATCACAAGAACATTGTATCGCATAAATCACCCCCTTACTATTGCACCTAATAGTATCCTTTATTTAAAAATCTATATTCATCCTTGGGACTTTAAGAATTTTCTTTTTTGAGCTATATTTACATGATCTACATGTTACGCAAGGGAAAAATCCCCTTACTTCTTTCCCCCATAGATCTTTATCTATATTAGGACCTCCTTTATTTCTTTTGATCTCACTCGGTGCCAGTAGTGTTTTCAAATTTCTAGTTTTTTTATATACTATTTTGGGGTAGGGTGGTAGTTTATCCCCTAAAATGGGGTCATTTTTTACTATGTGCCAGTGTTTACGTAAAATTTTCCTAATTATGTTGTGATTCTCGCTATATTCTGTAACAAAAGGTATGTTGAAATCCTCTGTTCGTTGGTTTTTTACTTTATAGTTCAAAAGTGAGGCCCTATCTGTGTTCCTTGCTCTTACTATTGCTTGTTTTATATTATCCTCGTTGTAGCCTCTATCTTTAAATTTGTTTTCCACAGTTTTAATTTGTTCTTCAAAATCTTTTAGCTCCGTACAATTCTTCCTTATTCTAAGGCTTTGGCCTACAGGTATGTTGCTCTTCCATTTAGAGTAGTGGCAGCTGGTGGCATGTATGTAGTTGTTTGCATCTGTGGGTTTAAAATATGTTTTGGTAACTAATTTGTTCTTATCTGCCATTATCTCCAAATCTAAAAATGATATATTTTCTCGACTGATTTGATAAGTGAATGACAAACCCCTATCATTATTATTCATTAAACCAAAAGTGTCCTTAAGGGACTCTTCACTACCATTCCATATAATAACGATATCATCGATGTATCTTTTAAATAGCACGAGATTCGCACCGAGCTCTGCATGGGATAGGAAACTCTGTTCCCACTCTCCCATGAATAGATTTGCATAGCTCGGCGCGAATCTCGTGCCCATCGCTGTACCTTCAACCTGCAGGTAATATTTACCATCAAATGTGAAGTAGTTGTGCTCTAGTATAAACTGGATACATTCCAAAATAAATTCCTTTTGTTCTTTAGGTATATCATTATCTCTTTCTAGAATATTTTCTATTGCCTCAAGTCCCAATTGATGGTTAATGTTGGTATAAAGTGACGTAACATCACAAGTCGCTAAAAGATATTCTTTTTTCCATTCTATGTCACTTATGATTCTAAGGACACTGGTGGTATCCTTTAAATAGGAGTCTAGTTTCACAACATATTTTTGCAAAAATTTATCAACGTATTCAGAAAGGTTCGTTGTGAGAGACCCTATCCCTGAGACTATTGGCCTACCTGGTGGATTGGTAAGGCTCTTATGTACTTTTGGTAAAAAATAAAATACCGGTACCTTTGGGAATGAGGGCATGATGTAGGCATATTCTTTATCAGTTATAATACCTTTTTCCTTACCTTTATCTAGGATTCTCTTAAGTTTCACTTGGTATTTGTCTGTGGGATTCAGATCTAATCTTTTATATGTTTTCTTTTCACTTAACAGTCTTTCCGCCTCTAATATATAATTTTCTTACTTTTATCTAGGATTCTCTTAAGTTTCACTTGGTATTTGTCTGTGGGATTCAGATCTAATCTTTTATATGTTTTCTTTTCACTTAACAGTCTTTCCGCCTCTAATATATAATTTTCAGTATCCATCAGTACTAAACCTCCTCCCTTATCCGCCATTTTAATTGTTATGTTAGAATCTGTTTGGAGCCCCTTCAATATTTCTCTATCCTTTCTAGTTAAATTCTTCTTCCATGTTTCTTTTGTATTTTCACTCTTTCTTAAGTCAGCTAAGATTACCTTTTCGAATGTCTCTAAATTGCTCCCCCTATCATTTTTGGGGTAAAATTTTGATTTTAATTTTAAATTGGTGTGTTTATAGTTATCTTCCTCATTCTTCGTAGTTTCAGCTCTTATATATCTCTCCACTGGATTTTTTAGGAAATGTCTTTTTAATGTTAGGTTACGTACAAATTTTTTAATGTTTATGTGTGTCTCGAACCTATTCATGGGCTTGGATGGAGCAAACGATAGGCCTAATTTTAGGACCCTTTCCTCCTCTTTCTTTAAAACTTTTTTACTTAAATTAAATATTCCAGTTCTATCATTTGTTACCTCTGTCTTTTTGACTCCATTCTTTCTTCTTCCTCCTCTGACTCCTCTATTTGTCTTTTTCCTAATCTTGGTCCTTTTATTTCTTTTTCTTGTCCTTTTATACTTTTTAATGATGGGCCTTCCCTTGGGGAGTTTAGTCCTAAAAAAGAGCTTTCTTCTCTAGTTAGCTGTACCTTTTTCTCATTTTCTAGTGGTAGGAATTTATTTTTAACTGGAATGGACCATTGCCTATTGTCCCCCCTGTTATCCCTTCTATCGCTGGAATGTTGATAGTTATCTTGATGTTTAAATTCTCTATTATTTCTTTCTAAATGGTCTGTGGTCCTATACATATTTTCATTATGCTGATATGTATTTTTATTTCCATTTCTTCTATAATCAATCTTATTTCTATTTGGGTAGGTGTTTTGTCTCCAATTACCATTATAATGGTCATTTCTATTCCAATAATTCATTCTATTATATCCATTGTTTCCTCTCTCCTGATAGAAGCCCCTATCCTGATGGAAATCTCTATTTCGATATGACCAATCTCTATTGTAGTTCCTATTCCCATAATTTCTATATTGGTTCTCGTGCCATCCCTCCCTTTGATTATAGGGTCTATTTTGTGTATTGAACCTTCTATCATTATGTCCTTGAACAAAATTTTATTTTTTATGTGCATTTGTGTTTGTTGTTTCAATTATTTCTGTGTCCTCTATTTGTACATTTGATGCTTCATTCGTGTCTCTTTCAAATTTTTTATATTTTAATACCAAAATATCCTTTTTTATATTTTCTAACCTTTCGATCACTATTTTTTGTTTTTCTTTAAAACTTTGATCTTCCTTCACAATCTCCAATTTTTCTTTAATTTCTAATATCTCATTGTCAATTTGTTCTAAGCTATTATTACGTGATTTTTTAATAATCCCTATTAATTTCCTTGAAGCCTCATTTAAGACATCATTCCATTCTGTCTGTAAAATATCACTTAATTCAAAGGAACATTTTTTCTTTAGTTTCAGGCCCCTAGGTAGGATGTTTTTATCCAAATATCTTTCTAAAAAGATTAACTCCATTTTTTGTTTTAACTCTCTATTTAGGGCTTTTTCTAAATCCCCTACTAGTTTCTGCATGTCTGCTTTATTAACCTCTTCCATCGGTTTCTGGAAGTCTTTCTTTGCGAGTTCTGTTAGCAGTTTATCCCTATATGAGAAAATCTCCATTCTACAGCCCTGCTGCACTCACACTATGGAAGATAAAGGAATGTTTTAGAAAAATGGTGATACATCGATGATATCGTTATTATATGGAATGGTAGTGAAGAGTCCCTTAAGGACACTTTTGGTTTAATGAATAATAATGATAGGGGTTTGTCATTCACTTATCAAATCAGTCGAGAAAATATATCATTTTTAGATTTGGAGATAATGGCAGATAAGAACAAATTAGTTACCAAAACATATTTTAAACCCACAGATGCAAACAACTACATACATGCCACCAGCTGCCACTACTCTAAATGGAAGAGCAACATACCTGTAGGCCAAAGCCTTAGAATAAGGAAGAATTGTATGGAGCTAAAAGATTTTGAAGAACAAATTAAAACTGTGGAAAACAAATTTAAAGATAGAGGCTACAACGAGGATAATATAAAACAAGCAATAGTAAGAGCAAGGAACACAGATAGGGCCTCACTTTTGAACTATAAAGTAAAAAACCAACGAACAGAGGATTTCAACATACCTTTTGTTACAGAATATAGCGAGAATCACAACATAATTAGGAAAATTTTACGTAAACACTGGCACATAGTAAAAAATGACCCCATTTTAGGGGATAAACTACCACCCTACCCCAAAATAGTATATAAAAAAACTAGAAATTTGAAAACACTACTGGCACCGAGTGAGTTCAAAAGAAATAAAGGAGGTCCTAATATATATAAAGATCTATGGGGGAAAGAAGTAAGGGGATTTTTCCCTTGCGTAACATGTAGATCATGTAAATATAGCTCAAAAAAGAAAATTCTTAAAGTCCCAAGGATGAATATAGATTTTTAAATAAAGGATACTTTTAGGTGCAATAGTAAGGGGGTGATTTATGCGATACAATGTTCTTGTGATATGATCTATGTAGGAGAACTACCAGAATGCTGAGGGATAGAATGAGGGAACATCTGTGGAATATTGAAAAAGGGAAACTAGAAACCCACCTCTACCAACATTTTAGAGAAGTCCACCATAATAATCTTAAAGACTTTAAATTTTGGGGTCTATGTAAAGTGAAGGGAGATTGGAGAGGGGGAGATTATGAAAATAAACTCCTAAGAAAAGAAGCAGAAATGATTTACAATTTTAATTCACTGTACCCCCAAGGACTTAATTCGGAAATAGAAATTACTCCATTTTTATGAAATAAGGATGATTAATGCAAATAGTTAACCTTAGAAATAATACACTAGATAGGACCATATACATTTTTTAATTCATATTTTTAAAAAGTTTTGAAATGACCAGATCAGGAAGCCATGTAGTAGATTATATACAATTGGGTGATGCAATATTGACAGTGCAATAATAGTAGTATATACAGTTCACAGTCTAATAGTGTTATATTTGATAAATCTACACACATTTTATACATCCTTTAAGAGTATACTTCAATAGGAGATCTGTTATCCCATGGATAGGGATTAGTTATAGTATGGACATTACATTCGCAAGCATTGGTATAGGAAGTATTTATATATATATATATATACAATAGATTATAATATATTTTTTAATATTGAGTGTGTTTTTAGAATTGATTGAGTTTTAAAGCATTAATTGTAATTTTAACTTTAATTGTATTATTGTATTTTAGGCTATTTTTAAAGAATTTATATATGATTTATTTTAATGTATGTGAGATGATACACTTAGTCTTTAAGAAAAAGTATATAAGATTGTAGGCCTACAACTTAATTAGTATGCATACTCTTTTAATGTTTTAGCCAAAGAAGAAAGGAATAATTATAATATCATATATGTTTTTTAAAAAAAAAAAAAAAACTCCAGAGAAATAAGTGTGGCATTAAATGGCGAAAAAGACCCATAAGGTTCCCACAAAATAGAACCTGGGGAAAGGAAGTTAATTATCTCCAGATTTACACCGGATCTGAAAACAGGTATTTAAGGAGCAGGTGTGAGTGTAAACAGTATCTTGAGAAAGCCCTGGTAAAAGTGGGGTGAAACGCGTAGAAATACTGAACACTTGGTGCAATCTGCACGGATTTAAACTACACATTTGATCTATATAACAGAAGGAGGATTAAGTTTTGAGCCCGAGCGATCTCTGCGTACGGAGTACTAAGAGCAGAGTGGAAGTGTGGAAGGCTACCAGAAGAAACAATACTTGCGCAAGTATATCGGAATTCAAGACTCCACAGCTGAGGGTAACCGGTGACGTCAGACGCTAAAGCTAACAGCGTGAAGAATCCCGGGGAGTGTAAAGCTGCATCTGTTGAGACCTGCGAGCAAGAGCAGCAGGCAGAAGATTTAACCAAGGCGGTAAGAAAGCCTTTGGGGATTGACATAATCTAGTTGAAGGTAACGTCTGTACAAACCTAGTGCAATAAACAACAATTGAACTTTTTATCCGTGTGCTGATAGCTGGTTTTACCAGAGTAAAGACTGTGACCTGAATATCGAAAAGAAATGGTTTTAAACATTAAAGACTAAAGGATATATACATTTAAAACCACGGTCAGATAAGCCATTTTTTTGCCAAACGCTTAAACAGCGATATTTGGAGTTAACATTGGAACTTTCCTTATATATATTTTTTCTGTTTTAATATATTGCTATATATTGCTACAATTTTACCATAAATTTGAATAGTAGCGAAGAGCATTGGATAAAACCGGTTTTAGATACATTGTTTTATGAGTGAGAGTATGAATGTGAAGTGTTAATTAACGATTATACTGTTTTATATAATATATTGTGTGTTAAAATAAATTATTTTATATGAATACCTACTTTGTCAGGAAGAGATTATTTGTATAGAAATTGAACGATATAATTTATTGTCCTATAGTTTGTAACTTAACTTGATATATCCTCACAGTATAACAAAAATATTTTAAAAAGATACGAAAAATTAGAACATTCACCCACAGCTGTAAGCGCCTCTACGCCATACACATTCTCTAACTTATCTATCATACACTGTCTAGGAAGGAGACGGTAATTGTAGAAAGGCAAGGTGGGTACAGCCTAGCGCATCACACACACCATTTTTCTAATATAAACATTTAGGGCCACACTACAAGTGGAGCGTTATTTAACCCTCCCGCTCACGCGCTTACTCAACTAGAAGTAAGCTTTTTGTGCACAATGGGTAGTGCTCGCATTAAGTTGAAAGTCAAAAGTTTTTGCTCGCGCGCTAACCCAATACCCGCAAAAAGCCTAACTGAATATCACAATTGTGTAAATGTGTTCCTCCATAGAAGTTAATGGAGCAAAGAAAGTGTGAAAAAACCCTTTTCACATGCAAACCCGATCGCATATACTCAAGTGCGCTAACCTGACATGAAAATATGAATATTTCACATTCCAATGTTCTACCCTAGCAGAATATGTTCTATTTGTTCTAAAATAAAAATTTCTACATATAGCTCATGGTATTTTGGTACAATATACTGTACATCTATACCAATATATACAGTATCTCACAAAAGTGAGTACACCCCTCACATTTTTGTAAATATTTTATTATATCTTTTTATGTGACAACACTGAAGAAATGACACTTTGCTACAATGTAAAGTAGTGAGTGTACAGCCTGTATAACAGTGTAAATTTGCTGTCCCCTCAAAATAACTCAACACACAGCCATTAATGTCTAAACCGTTGGCAACAAAAGTGAGTACACCCCTAAGTGGAAATGTCCAAATTGGGTCCAATTAGCCTTTTACCCTCCCCGGTGTCATGTGACTTATTAGTGTTACAAGGTCTCAGGTGTGAAAGGGGAGCAGGTGTGTTAAATTTGGTGTTATCGCTCTCAAACTTTCTCATACTGGTCACTGGAAGTTCAAAATGGCACCTCATGGCAAAGAACTCTCTGAGGATCTGAAAAAAAGAATTGTTGCTCTACATAAAGATGGCCTAGTCTATAAGAAATTTGCCAGAAGGGGTGGGGGTTCAGCCTGTCAGTGCTCAGACCATACACTGCACACTGCATCAAATTGGTCTGCATGGCTGTCATCCCAGAAGGAAGCCTCTTCTAAAGATAATGCGCAAGAAAGCCCGCTAACAGGACCTTGGTCTCATTGGACCATGCCCTGTGGTCCGATGAGACCAAGATAAAAAATGTTGGTTCAGATGGTGTCAAGCGTGTGTGGCGGCAACCAGGAGTACAAAGACAAGTGTGTCTTGCCTACAGTCAAGCATGGTGGTGGGAGTGTCATGGTCTGGGCCTGCATGAGTGCTGCCTGCCCTGGGGAGCTACAGTTCATTGAGGGAACAATGAATGCCAACATGTACTGTGACATACTGAAGCAGAGCATGATCCCCTCCCTTCTGAGACTGGGCCGCAGGGCAGTATTTCAACAACCCCAAACACACCTCCAAGACGACCATGCCTTTGCTAAAGAAGCTGAGGGTAAAGGTGATGGACTGGCCAATCGTGTCTCCAGACCTAAACCCTATTGAGCATCTGTGGGGCATTCTCAAACGGAAGGTGGGGGAGCGCAAGGTCTCTAACATCCACCAGCTCCGTGATGTCATCATGGAAGAGTGGAAGAGGACTCCAGTAGCAACCTGTGAAGCTCTGGTGAATTCCATGCCCAAGAGGGTTAAGGCAGTGCTGGAAAATAATGGTGGCCACACAAAATATTGACACTTTGGGCCCAATTTGGACATTGAGGGGTGTACTCAATTGTGTTGCCAACGGTTTTGGCATTAATGGCTGTGTGTTGAGTTATTTTGAGGGGACAGCACATTTACACTGTTATACAGGCTGTACACTCACTACTTTACATTGTAGCAAAGTGTCATTTCTTCAGTGTTGTCACACGAAAAGATATAATAAAATAGTTACAAAAATCTGAGGGGTGTACTCACTTTTGTGAGATACTGTATATATATATATATATATATATATATATATATATATATATATATATATATATATATGGATGATTATATATAGGTATAAATACAGATATATATATAGGAATATATATTTATAAATACTTAGAACATATTCTGCTATGTACAGAACATTGGAATGTGAACTATTTACAGTAAATACACAGTATAGCACTTTATTAAATATTAATATTGCATAAACATGATTTTTAATGTTTTCATCTACTTAACTGCAAAGGGCTCCAACTCTTATATATATGTGTGTGTGTGTGTGTGTGTGTGTACATTTGTATGTATGTGTTTATATGTGAATATATGTCTGTAAATACATATATAGACATATAAATACATAAATACATTTGTACACACACACATATATTTAAACACATACATATATATATACATACATGTAACTGTTTATTTTAATGTATTTATGTGTTGCGTTTGGTGTACATTTTTTTAAGTCTTAGCTTTTACACAAGGCCTTCAGTTGTATATTTATGTATCTCCATGTTAAAGCCCTTTGCAGTCCTTTTTTTCTTCTTACACCTGAGCCCTTTTAACTTTTTTGTGCAATTTTTTTTAAATCATTTTTATTAGATAGTGCTATTATCAGTGCAACTGTACTTTTAAATGTGTTTTGGGACACTTTTTTGTTTCGTGAAACAGTTAACCAGAGCTCTGAGGTCACGGTAATCATTCTAGCGTAAATTGTGATTGTGCTTACTTTCAACTTATAATATGAGCGCTAAACCCGACACGTCCAAACACCCACAATAAACTCTTTTTCACTCACGTGTAACTGTTAGCATGCCATTCATAATCTGACCTTTAATGGGGAATTAAGTTTGAAAGGACAGTGTAGCTCATGCAAGCATCAGATATGAGTTGGTTGTATTAAAACTAGTGCAGTAACACCCTTTAAAAAGGGCTTGACTTTTCCTCTTTCTGACTCCCCACTGGGAGGTTAATTTCTTCTGATGCCTCTTGTTTACAGCTTTTTGTAGCAATTACTACAGTGCTGAATTTTTTTTTAGTATAGGTGGCAGCTTCAACAGGGAAATTATGAAAATGTTTTATCTGTTAAAGAACATGGAACTCTATTTTTTTTACTATGCCTTTAAAACAGTATACAAAAACATTATATTTCTTCTTTAAATAAATAAATAAAGCCATTTCCCAAGGTATCTTGCCAGTAGCAACCTTCAAACAGTTGATATGTGTTCTCTTGGTGCCTTTTTGTTTATCCACAAGGAGCATTACACTTGTATGCAGATTCTAATTGGTCAGACAAATTTAAACCCATTATTTTAAAGTAAGCAGGATACAGCTATTGGCTGTCAGTCACAAGTTTGTAATGTTTAAATAACAGAGTTTTGTGCCGTTGTGTGACCAGTAATACAGTTATAGAACTTGCTCTGTATCTATTTTGTGTTCTCAGATCCTGTGCAATACAATAAAGGGCACAAACAGATTTCCCCTATATGTCATAGACACTACAAATGAGAGTTTAATTTCTGATTTGGCCAGCACTGTGACTGATTGAAGCTAACACAGCGAGTATATGAAGCATGTCTAACTTAGTAACATTTAACAGCATGGGAGCTATTGGAATAATAGAGATGGCTACACTACAGGAATTCAGCCCATACCCATGAAAACTAACCTTTGTGACCTAATGGTAACATTAATTAGCATGAAACTGATGCAATTCCGTTGCCTTCTAAGGAAAAAAAAAAAAAAAGATTTGTGACTTTACTGGCTGTCCCCATGAATCAAGAGTTTCCCAAACCTTGGTGAGTATAACAGCTTATCATTAGGAGGGTAGATAGATAGATAGATAGATAGATAGATAGATGTGACAAAGACAGACAGATAGATAGATGTGACAGACAGACAGAAAGACAGACAGACATATAGAAACATAGATAGATAGATAGATAGATAGATAGATAGATAGATAGATAGATAGATAGATAGATGTGACAGACAGAAAGACAGACAGATAGATAGACAGACAGACAGACAGACAGACAGACAGACAGACAGACAGATAGATAGATAGATAGATAGATAGATAGATAGATAGATAGATAGATAGATAGATAGATAGATAGAGATGATAGATAGATAGATAAATGTGACAAAGCCAGGCAGACAGACAGACAGATAAATAGATAGATAAATTGATAGATAAATTGATAGATAAATAGATAGATACTGCAGATGGCCTAAAAAAATGTTGCATGTCGTTTTATAGGAAGTCACTCCAGATTATTTTGTTCTCATATTGGGGCATATTTATCAAGCTCCAAATGGAGCTTTATGCCCCGTGTTTCTGGCGAGCCTGTAGGCTCGCTCAAAACAGCAGTTATGAAGCAGCGGTCACAAAGACCGCTGCTACATAACCTGTCCGCCTGCTTTGAGCAGACGGACAGACATCGCCGGAAATCAACCCGATCGAGTACGATCGGGTTGATTGACACCCCCCTGCTGCTGGTGCAATGCTAAATACGGCGAGCGTATTGCTCGCCGTATTCAGCGAGGTCTGTCGGATCTGATCCGAACTGTCGGATCAGGTCCGACAGACCTTGATAAATAGAGGCCAGTGTGCCTTATTTCCTCTGTTTTTGTGTGCTGTGTGGCCTTCATGGATAAGAACATTCTGCATACAAGTAATAACACTCTTTTACTGATATTTTAGAGGGGGGGTTTTTGTACCACTGGAACATATTTCTGTTAACATGCAGTATCTCACAAAAGTGAGTACAGCCCTCACATTTTTGTAAATATTTTATTATATCTTTTCATGTGTCAACACTGCAGAAATGACACTTTGCTACAATTTAAAGTAGTGAGTGTACAGCCTGAATAATTAATGTCTAAACCGTTGGCAACAAAAGTGAGTACACCCCAATTAGCCATTTTCCCTCCCTAGTGCCATGTGACTCTTATTGTTACAAGGTCTCATGTGTGAAAGGGGAGCAGGTGTGTTAAATGTGGTGTTAACGCTCTCACACTCTCTCATACTAGTCACTGGAAGTTCAACATGGCACCTCATGGCAAAGAGCTCTCTGAGGATCTGAAAAAAAGAATTGTTGCTCTACATAACGATGGCCTAGGCTATAAGAAGTTTGCCAAGACCCTGAAACTGAGCTGCAGCACGATGGGCAAGACCATACAAGAGTTTCACAGAACAGGTTTCACTCAGAACAGGCCTCGCCATGGTCGACCAATGAAGTTGAGTGCACTTGCTCAGCGTCATATCCAGAGGTTGTCTTTGGGAAATAGACATATGAGTGCTGGCAGCATTGCTGCAGAGGTTGATGGGGTGGGGGGTCAGCCTGTCAGTGCTCAGACCATACACCGCACACAGCATCAATTTGGTCTGCATGGCTGTCATCCCAGAAGGAAGCCTCTTCTAAAGATAATGCACAAGAAAGCCTGCAAACAGGGCCTTGGTCTCATTGGACAATGTCCTGTGGTCCGATGAGACCAAGATAAACTTATTTGTTTCAGATGGTGTCGAGCGTGTGTGGCGGCAACCAGGTGAGGAGTACAAAGACAAGTGTGTCTTGCCTACAGTCAAGCATGGTGGTGGGAGTGTCATGGTCTGGGCCTGCATGAGTGCTGCCTGCCCTGGGGAGCTACAGTTCATTGAGGGAACAATTAATGCCAACATGTACTGTGACATACTGAAGCAGAGCATGATCCCCTCCCTTCGGAGACTGGGCCGCATGGCAGTATTTCAACAACCCCTGACGACTCCAAGTCGACCACTGCCTTGCTAAAGAAACTGAGGGTAAAGGTGATGGACTGGCCGATCATTTCTCCAGACCTAAATCCTATTGAGCATCTGTGGGGCATCCTCAAATGGAAGGTGGGGGAGCGTAAGGTCTCTAACATCCACCAGCTCTGTGATGTTGTCATGGAAGTGTGGAAGAGGACTCCAGTAGCAACCTGTGAAGCTCTGGTGAACTTGATGCCCAAGAGGGTTAAGGCAGTGCTGGAAAATAATGGTGGCCACACAAAATATTGACACTTTGGGCCCAATTTGGACATTTCCACTTAGGGGTGTACTCACTTTTGTTGCCAACGGTTTAGACATTAATGGCTGTGTGTTGAGATAATTTTGAGGGGACAGTACATTTACACTGTGATACAGGCTGTACACTCACTACTTTACATTGTAGCAAAGTGTCATTTCTTCAGTGTTGTCACATGAAAAGATATAATAAAATATTTACAAAAATGTGAGGGGTGTACTCACTTTTGTGAGATACTGTACAATAGATTTTGCACAAATTAATTATGACAAAATTATGCACATAGCAGATTCCAACAAACTGTAATTGTTTTCCATTTAGAATTTTGAATTATTTAGCATATATGTTTTAATTAAGAAGCTTATTTGAGATCAAAATGTTAAATATCGTGTATTTAAAAAAAAACAACTTTTAATCTTCTTTCATTATTTATTTGACCCACTCTTCCTAATCATTTAATTCTACAAAGTGTTTTATCATCCTAAAAATTGAAAGTATACACTGTAGTCTAACCCTGCTACATATCTGTTTCTAATTGGCCTCGGCAGAGCTTATAAGATAATATATTGCAGCAGAACAATGCAAGTTTTGCTGACAAAATAATAATGGCCATCAGTTTCTTTTCCAGTAAAAAGTCTGGATTGTCTTCTCCAAAAAACTCAATTAGTGGGGAACATGGCCATTGAAAACCAATTGCAGCAAAACAGGATGTTAGTGTATCCAAAGAGTTTTCACACTCTGCTGGACTAAAAAAAGTTCTCTTAAAGGGACATCATACACCAATTTTCATATAACTGCATGTAATAGACTATAAAGAATAATATGCACAGATACTGATCTAAAAATCCAGTATAAAACCTTTTAAAAACTTAGAAGCTCCCAGTTTAGCTATGTTGATGAGGTTAGCTGGAACACCCATTGAAAGGGGCTGGGTAAACAAAATGAGCAGACACTCCCCACCTCCCCCCTTCCCTACATATGAAAAGACGAATAACATAAAAAGGAGCCAGCAGTAGTCTCTAAACGCAAGTATACATCTGACACTGTGGGGCTTGGTTAGGAGTCTGAAAATCAGCACAATGTTCTTAAAAAATAAGCAAAACTATAAATTTTTATCAAAACACTTCCAGATGGGCTATATAAATGGGTCATCTACAAAACATTTATGCAAAGAAAAATCTAGTGTACAATGTCTCTTTAATTACATCTTAATTATGGAACAAATGCCTTTTTGAAAAGTTGATGTTTCTTTGCTAAAACAAAATCAAAATATTTCATTCTTATTCCTGTCTCTGACCACCAATAGATTGCTGTGAGTCTTCCTTATCAGCCAGTGAGCTTTCATCCCATCTAGGCTTAATATTTTAAAGGGACATAAAAGCCACAATTCTTCTTTAACAATTCAGATAGAGCATGCTGTTTTAAACAACTTTCCAATTCACTTGTGTTATCCAATTTGCTTTGTTCTCTTGGTATCTTTTTTTGATAAGCATACTTAGGTAGGCTCAGGAACATCAATGCACTACTGGGAGCTAGCTGCTGATTGGTGACTACAAGTATATGCCTCTTGTCATTGGCTCTCACAAAGTGTTTAGTTAGTTCTCTACTAAGAGAATAAAGAAGTAAATTAAAAAGTTGTGTAAAATTCTATGCTCTATCTGAATTATAAAATACATTTTTCGGGGGGTTTCATGTGCCTTTAAAAGCATTTAAAACTGTAATTTTCTTAGAAAATTTTTAACGCTCTGCAATTCAAGAACATACCTGTTTAAAAATATTCTGTAATATGTTTATCTCCTTTGCTGTGGCCAATTAAAGACTAAAACACAAGAAATATTGTCCTTTTAACTGTTCTTCATAGGCTTCTTTGGGGCGAGAAAACACATTGCCCAATGTCCTTCATAATGGTTGGTTCCAATGTGCTCTCAAAATGTGCAATTATTTGTGGGCCTCTACTTTTGACTGTGTCCCACTCATATGTATGGTTTCTGCTCGTTTACAGTTCAGGGACATACCCATTGAAAAGCCTATTGAATATATTTATCTTATCTCCTCTGCATGAGGATAGTTAAGGACTGACATAAATGAGCTCCTGAACAGATCAAACAATCGAAATGTAGCATGTTGCAGGATCACAATTCTGAATCAGACTGTCTGGTCTAGTGCAAAAAACTTAAATGCCCAGAGTAAAATTTGAGGCAAAGCTGGCCACACACACATTGGGAATACGGTACAAATACTTTTTTACTACACATAAATTAAGGTTTGTGCGTGGAATTAAATTTACTCTAAGCGCTGTCAGTTTCTGAGAGAGCTAGATTGTGGCTACCTTTCCATCTGTGCACGCTCTTTGTCTCCTCCTCGTGTGAGCAATACCAGTTGAGGTTCTACAATGTTACAACCAGTTTCAGTGCAGCTCCTACGTCTGACTTTTTCCACAGAGTTCTTTCAGACTAATTTAAATCTTTGCTTGTCCCAAACAGCTGAGTTTCTTTTATAACTCAACAAATCCTTGAAAAAAAAGCAGGCAAACTACTATTATGCAAATGGTTTAATCAGCAAATGCTTCAGTGAGAAATGTATTTGAATCAAATGAGGCCTTGAGTCTTTATTACGGAACCACAGGCCAAGGCCTATTCTAGATATCAGCCTTGTGGCATTTAGTTGACGAGATGTGAAACGACATAAATACCGTGACGAAATTTCAATCCGATTACTCCATTACCTCACATCAATACTACCCCAAGCCATCAGTTGCTGGCGTCCCTCCATTCACCAACACTGCTAACAACTGACAACTTGTCCCTGATAAACAAGCCCCCACGCTGCCTCTTCGTACCCCCACGCTTAACCCATCAGGCCTGCTCAATAGGTTCCATTCGACAAGGTGCTTTCTTCCTTTGTTTTTTTTTTCTTTTTTTTGTTTTTTTTTTGGAGAGATTCAAGTCTACAAAGATAAAAAAAAATTGGCTGTGGTTTAAATCCTTCTTTTTTCAGACCAAATCTGGGTCAGTTTAAAAAAAAAAAACGAAAAAAAAAAAAAAAAACAGGTTTTGGGAATATATGCTCCCCCCCCCCTTTCTTATTTTACTTATTGCACCTGAAATTATTTTATTGATGTTTAAATTGAAACAGCTATAAACAGCTATAAATATTTTAAAAAATATATATGTGTTTCTGTGTGTATATATATATAGATATATATATATATATACATATATATATATATATATATATATAGACATAGATATAAATATATACACATGGTTAGAGAATGTTATCGCTATGGTTTAAAGGTCAAGATAAAAAACTAGCTCTTCCATTTTGCTTTTAATCTAGCTGTGTGCATGCAAGAGAGTACCAGACTTTCTATGTGTTGTGTAAATATTTTTGTTTTGTAATTTTCAGTTCACTATGGGCTTTGCACCTGGGCTGGTCTGGGGTTATCTGCTAAGTTACTGATGACTGTGCAGCTGAGTACCCAGGGATGTGAGTTTTGCAGTGCAGTTGCATGGGATTTGTACCCAGTCCAGTTTGAGAATTTAGTACATTTCCCTGTTTTTTATATGTTTATGGAGATTACAAAGGGCCTGTATCACCCTTGTTTGCAACTCCGTTTGTTTGGTTGAAGGCATGTGTTTGTGTGGCAGTAAGTTATGGACCCAGGGAAGAAGAGACCTTGATGTGGTCCTGGGCCAATCAACATTTGGCCAAATGCTGTAACATTTTGCTTTTAATCTAGCTGTGTGCTTGCAAGGGAGTGCCAGACGTTATATGTGTTGTATGTGTATATATACTGTAAATATATGTATGTGTGTGTGTGTTCAGCAAGGATTTGTACTCTCACCAAAATGTAACATTCACCAGGGTTTCAGGAATTTTATCAAATCCTGTGTTTTATTGTAGTGACATATATATGTACACAGACATACATACAATGCTAGAGAATTAGCACTATGGTTACCAGTCAGGAGATACAAATTACTAGTATTAAGAGAAAAAGTTACTAGTCCACACAAAGTTAGATATCTGTTCATCCCACCCTGTATGCTCACAATCTATGCTATCCCTTTAAAAATACTAAATAAACAATAGAGACAGCAGTTTAGGAAAAGTATGTGCTACTATGTTATATAATTGTTCTATATGTGATATGTGATGCAATTGCAAAGCGGTAAGGTGTGTGTTACTAGCAGCTATGAGGATATTAAAGGAGCAGTAAATACAGTAGATTTGCATAATCAACAAATGCATGATAAAAAGACAATGCAATAGCACATAGGGGCCGATTTATGTGAGTGCAAGCGGACATGATACAATGTAGTGTATCATGTCCGCTGCACATCAATAAATGCCAACATTCTTGTGAACTGCTTGTGCAATGCCGCCCCCTGCAGATTTACTGGCAATCGTAAAGATCGGGCGGATTAATGTCCGCAGCCTCAGAGCAGGGGGACAAGTTATGGAGCAGTTTTAGACCGCTGCTTCAAAACTGCTGTTTCCGGCGAGCCTGAAGGCCCTTAGGGGCCGATTTATTAAAGCGTCAATCTCTGTGCATTCGCTAGCGTCAATACGCTCGCCAGACATCGCTAGACATCACTGCTGTGAATCTACATACAATGCCCTTATTTATTAAAAACTCTGTCAAAAACACGCGTGTCAAGTACGGCGCGATGAACATCGGACTGTTGTTAAATAAGAGTCATCGATGTCTGTTTTTTCCAACTTTATTTATACCATTTCATTACTGTCCATGAACAAGTACATTTCTCTAAAGCTAATCTTTTATTTTTCATTTGTTAATGTCCAACAAATTGCTAGATCGATACCTGAACAAACAATAATATCTCATAGATAGTTATTTTCTATGTATTTGTTATAAAAAAACTCAAGTAAAAGAAGGGTATTGAGTTGAGGAGTATATATTCAAATAGATCAATTCTATTTTACAAAGTTAAGTATAGTAGAATTCAATATAAAGGGAATTCAATATAAATAAGTAAGATAATGGGAAAACAATATACTGATAAATGCGAAAAATTTTGAATACACAAATGTTAAAAAGTAATATTGCACATATTCACAACAAGAGAGGTAAAAAAAATAGTTGTGGCCACAACTGTATAAACATAGTGCTAAATGTACATATAATGTCTCTCTAGTTTAAAAAACACATTAGGAATGTTAAAAAACATAGTGCAGGGGGGCGGAGCCAGCAACCTAGAGGACTAGACGCATGCTTTTAGAGCTCCGGCTCTAAATGCCCCAAAATCGCATTAAGAGCCTAATATAATGCAAATCAAGTCCTATGAACATATAGACTAATAGCCTGACTGCAGTTTGGAGAAGGGGCCGCTTTTATGGGCCAACGCAATAACCTGACAATGAGCTTGGTGGCTTGAACACAGTCAGTTCAGACAGCGGCCATATTTATGACCACGTGGACGGACGGTACAGTTTACAATGGAGAGCGCTCACTGGATTTTAACTGAAATTGGCAAACTCCTAGAAGTGTATCAACATGCGTTTACAGCTGTCTTAACCAATACGCCTGGTCCTGCAGTTGGTAGTGAAGTTTGGCCAGAAAAATGCTTATACACCGCTGTCGGCGGGGGAGCTAGTGGAGCTGCACCGGAGCCTTCACATTTATTGCGCACTTCTGATTCTACCGCGAGAGCTAATGACAGCTCAATTTGTCAGAGATCTGAGCAACGGCCATTAGTGCACACAGCAATACAAGCTATCGCTGGTTTGCCAGTGCTTAATAGTGGAGTGAAACTAGGAGCTGCGGCAATGATGGAGCTGTTGGGGTCTGGGGTCATGGATCCGGATCTCGGACCTCTTACTCGCCAAAAGGCTGCACAGGTATGGAACTTGCTCCCAATATCCAACCCAGGAGGCTGTGGAGACTGGTTGCCCCAATATGCTGAGAGTTGGGGAGACTCTTCCCATCACCTTAAAGTGGGAGTGGGATAGACATAGTTGAATCCTATGCTGACAGTCCGTTTACAGCTACTGGAACTGAGCTATTGTTAACATGCTATGGTTGCTGTCTTTACTGTTTTCTTTCTCCCTACCTGCAGGGCTCAGCACTTGTTATTCTATAATGTCTCCAACATTCTATATTCTACAGCTAGCAGTCTCCCAGCATCATAATATGTATACAGTTCAGACTAAACCGTTTTAAGCCTTACAGACGTATATTACCATTTGCACAGCTCTAATTATTTTGAGAACTTCCTATATCATTTACATTCGAAGCAAAGCTACATTTACACCAGGACTGCCCTTTACAAGCAGATAACAGCAATAACTAATATTGAGAGACAATATGACCTATCCATGGCCCTTTGCAATCTTTTGAGGTTCACCAGCGAGTCTAAACACTCATTCAGTTGATACCTGGAATTACCCTTGTTATCTGGACACTATCTCACATCTCTATGGGAACTGTGCCATAAATGGACATCTAAAATGAGAATTCTGTGGTCTAACCTTCGATACAGAAGGAGCAGTTTGAATTGACTTACAGCAATGACACTTTGAAAGCTGATTATTTTTTGTCTCTCTTTTTTGTACTCATAAATGGCGAAGGGGGAAAGATATTGTGTATGATGATTTGCATGCAATTTAGCAGGAGCAGCCCTGATATATCATATATTCCATATTTTAGCGTACGAGTGTTCAGCCCATGGTTGTCCTAGTGTTCAAGGTTTAACTCATCGTCCCAATGTTTAGTTTAATAGTGTAATCTTTATAGACCATGCCAGACCTAAGTACTAAAGACATATCGAGACTTTAGTGACTACCTACATACTATATATGCAAGAAAGAGGCAACTGACTTGTGCACACTGTTTCATGTTGGGGTAGACTTCTACTTTCTGTCATACTAGCCTGCGGTTGGGTATAGGGCCCGTATCCAACTAGCAAGGTTGTTAAAATATGTCACTGTCACAACAGCTGATCTCTGCCCCTACTCTACACTTTCATAGACGCAGTGGCACTGTAGATACACTCTGGTTTATACTATATGTACGCAACTATATCTCCCTAATACCAAGCATTATCTTAAAGCCTAGAATGATTTACACAACCTTTAGCTTCCTCGCTAAGCTTAGCCCCCCATTATATGCTCTGTTAGACTGACCCTCAGACTCAAAAATGCCCAGCGTTACTTGCTACTGCTCCACAACAACAGCAACTTTGATCCCCCCCACAGTCTATTAATGTATACATTTAGCGTCATAGATCAACCATCTATCAATAGCACAGTCTCCCTAGTAAACCCTTTTGACTCTAGATATAAAGGAATTCTTATAACCTATTGCCCTCACAAGCCATCACCTTTTCCCCTTGCAACAAAATGAACCCTCCGGATCAGAAGGGCGACATGTGTGGTTCTTCTTGGTCATACTGCAACCAATCTACTCTCTCAGTATTTATCCTTAACACCATAGTATGGACTCTACCTACATTTTATAGGTCAGCAGGACTGATCAACAACAACACTAATCAGCTAAATCTATAGCCCTTAGCCATACCTTGCCTTCTTGGCAGCTCCACCTGTTCTCCTCCTCAACATAACAACATTATCTATTGGATGCCCTACATTTTATACGCTTCCTTTGATTACTAGTCTCTTACCAGATATTACAATAAGATGAAGTATATTCTATCATACCCACCTTATTCAAATGCCCAGCTACTCCTTTGTTAATCCTTACTATTAACAATTATCCTCTAGCCATAGTTTTGAGTCTTAATTTCCATTCACATTCCAATGATCACCTCCCCCCCCCCCCCTCCCCCATCTTATAATGTACCTCCTAGGTAAGGAGGTCCACTTATGCGGTCTTTCTAACCAGTACCGCAACCTACCTCATCTATTTTCTATGTTTCTACGTGTAGCTTTTCACTCTACCATAAAATTGACTCTATTTCTACTACTTTGACAAGCGAAACTGTTAAGCTTCACTTACAGATTGAGTTACAAGTTTTAAGTTTAGTATGTTCAATTTCACCACACTACTTATATATTGCAAAAACTTGTTTTGCTGTGTTATAAACAAAAAAAATAAATAAATAAGGAAAACACATGAAGACCATTTACTATTTACATATTGTGAAATATATGCCATAACTATTGTTTATACTTGATTTACTTTGAGAATTTTGAATACATTTCATTGGCAAGTCTGTGTGTTATAATTATTCCTACAGATCTAGCTTATGTATAATTTTACATCTCTGTATATTCTTATGTTTATATGGCTTCGCGATAATATGCATGTAACCTTATTGCTTTTTCTTTGTCTTCAATAAAAAGATTATTAAAAAAAAAAAAAAAAAAAAAAACATAGTGCAGAAAATTATGTAATGCAGATATATATAAAAATATATATATAATCTCAGCAATGCATGAAGCTAGACAAATGTATACAATAATGCCTGTGGAGAGAGAGTCCTTAGAATAATGCCAGAATGGGACTGTGGTGTTTGTAAATGATACAGTTCTCCGTATGGATAAATTAATCAGTATTGACAATAACCTTTTGTATCGTTATGTGTCAGAAAAAGAGACACTACTGTGAAAGCAATGTCCCGAACTTGAGTGTAAATATACTGTTGTTGCCGTTATAGGTAATAAAATTTCACTTGTGGGAAGGCAAAGTTATTTTGCCCCTCAGCCCCTCACAAAGGATAACTGACCGGTCAGTGTCGTTAGGTGTATGACGTATGTTCTTACCGGACCTCTGATTTGGCTTGAACTCCTTGTGGCAGCCACATTAACTGGCAGACTTCCAGGGCTGTTTGTTACTTCCTCGCTGGTAGCAGTGTGCGGTAGCGGGTAAACACAGCGTCTTCATTGCCTGTGCTGTTGGCTAGGTCACCGGAAACCAGATTTACGTTCCTGCTCGAAATTTGAAAGAGCTGTTCCTCTGTCACGTCTGATGGTAGGATCCCATAAAATTCAATTTTCTGTATGAACAAGTCACTTAGTCAACGCGTTTCGGCATATGCTGCCTTTATCAAGATGACTACCAATTACCCATATAGCCATTCTCCATTCTTAAAGGCATACTGAGATCCATTCTTAAAGGTATATCTTCGTATTTCATTTGATGGATTTGTATCAATGGATCTATTCGCAAAGAAGTTATGTTTATACCGATCTTTGTCTTTGGGCATTTTCAGTCATTTATCAGCATTTTCTAAAGGAGCTAATCTATATTGCATTATACATTTCAGTATATACATTTTAGACTGATTTTTATTCCTTTCGGATTTCATCTCTCCCTCTTTTAAGGCTTATGTATAGCAGATTTAGAGGTCACATATCTAAATAAATAACTTCTCTTCAATCTGGCTCCAGTGCCAGATTGAAGAGAAGGGGCGACAATGGGCACCCCTGTCTAGTCCCTCTCCCTAAGCGTATTTCCGGCGAGAACATATTGTTAACACGAATACTCGCTACGGGGTGTTGTATAAATTCGTGACAAGGGATAGAAAAGGTCCAGAGAAATTGAAGTTGGCCATGGTGGAAAACAGATGTGTTCACTCGACCCGGTCAAAGGCCTTCTCTGCGTCCAAGGACAGCAGGAAGGCCTCCCATGTTCCACCAGATCCCTCGACTCCCTTTTTGTTCCAGAAAAGTTGCACAATCTGGAGAATTCTACGTACGTTCACCGCCGAGGATCTTGCATACATGAACCCTGTCTGATCCTCCCCAATTAAGTGCGGTAGTACATTCAGCTAGAAGTTTAGTCAAGATCTTGTAGTCCGAGTTCAGTAGCGAAATCGGTCTATATGACTCGGGCAAAAGGGCATCTCTGCCTACCTTGGGAATAAGGGTAATAAATGCTGCTGAAAAATTAGGGGTCAGTGTTTTTCCTTCTTGGAAATAACTTTGGAACAAGTTGGTAAGGATTGGGGTCACTTGAGGCTTGAGCAGCCGATAAAACTCGATGGGTAGCCCATCAGGTCCCGCCGCTTTACCTAGAGAGATGGACAAAAATTACTTTATCTATCTCTTCTCTACCAATAGGGTCATTGAGCTTTTCCAGTTGCTCCAAGGAGAGTTTCAGTAAGTGAACAGTCTCCCAGAAACTTTGTTGTACCAGTGTAGGAGCGGGGGGTTGCCAGCATATAGCTTTGCATAATAAGCCGCGAAAGCCTCTGCAATACGATTCGCCTCCCTAACTTTCCGCCCATCCTGCCTTATCGCTGCTACATTTTTGGTAGACGTGCGTAAGTTGACTAGAGACGCAAATAACCTACCGGATTTATCGCCAAATCTATAGTATTTGCCTCTGGTACGCATCAAGGTTTGTGATGCAGAGTATGCGAGCATGGCATCATACTCTTTTTTGGCTGAGATGTATTTTTGATGTAGAGGTCTCGATGGTGTCGCCCTATATTCGCGATAAGCAAGGGCTAGACCATCTCTCAAGCGATGCAGTCTTTCCGTCACTTGCTTTTTCCTACGGGCCATAAAGGCAATTATGTTACCGGTAAGCTTGGCTGCATTCCAAAACAACTCAGGTTCCTCTAAATGCTGTGCATTATTAGTCTGGAAGTCATTCCAGCACTCCACTAGGAAGCCCTGGAACTCTTGCGATGTCCCTAAATATCTCGGGAAGCGAAAGGTTTTTCTATTACTGACACGCATACCTACATCTACGAATAACGCCACTGGAGCATGATCAGAAACAACTACTTCTCCAATTTTTACGTCAATAATTTGGGGTATCAGAGAGTTAGAAATTAAGAATAGGTCGATATGCAACATAGTTGGAGTAGAGCGTGAGACGCAGGTATGGTCCTTCCCATCAGGGTTCAGTTGTCGCCAGATGTCAACCACATCCAGCAGTGAGGCTAGTTTTTGAAACGTCTCCAGGTCAAACTTGTATTGAGATTTAGGGGCCATCGTATTGGGTTGTTCCCGTTGTTCTCTAATCCTGTCACAATATGGGTTAGGGGCCAGGTTGAAGTCCCCACCCACAACCAAATAAGTATTCAAAAATGGGGTCAACAGCCTGATGATGAAGACCCAGAAATCTTTGTCTTTTTGATTGGGGCCATAAATATTGCAAAAAGTATATAAGCTCCCGGCTATTAGTGCCTGCACTATAATGTACCTTCGTTCCTTGTCTTTTAGTACGTTTTCAATTTCTACTTCTAGTTTTTTGCCAAATAGTATGGCAACTCCCCTGCTAGCTTTAGTATATGAAGCATATTCAATCTTTCCTACCCAGTCAATTTAATAACTTATAGTGTTCATGGTCAGCTAGATGAGTCTCCTGAAGAAACGCAATGTCAGCCCCTTTCTGTCTTAGTTGTGTGAGAATTGTTTTTTTCTTGATAGGAGAAGGTATTCCCCCTACATTCCAAGTGTAGAGATTAAAGACTAAAGGTTAGCATGAACCATGAATTTGCCTGCGCATATGTATACATGAGATGACGGGTGGAAAGTCTAGGATCTGTATGGGGGCAGGTTGTGTCATAAAGAAAGGAGGCAGTGTGTCTGTTCCACATGTTTCGACAGCATAGGGAGGGGTATAGAGAGCAAGAGCAGAGAAGAGGGGTGTAGAAGAAAAAAAAAGAAAAAAAGAAGGAGAAGGTTCTTGCTTACATGGGTATTCCGTTGTTGCTTCAAATAAAGATAATCAAAAAATTCTCTGTGCCCCGCCACAATCTCTGCGGACAGGAAACATATATGTGAATATTTTATAAACAAATTAATCACCTCCAAACAGAGTTCTTCATTCAACCAACCGAGCAAATACAGTAAATGTTTCCTCTGCTCGTCACACTTTAGAAAGAATAGTGCTCGGGGTATTGCTAAATATATTAAACACATTAAACACATTAACCTGAAACCTAATAAACTTAAACTTAATTCTGATATCTCACATCTGTGTATGTTCACACAGCCCAATATTAAACAGTGTTCTTCAGGTATTGTTAAATATATTAAACATACTAAACATATTAACCTTAAACCTATTAAATTTAAACTTAATTCTGATATCTCACATTTGTGTATGTTCACACCTCCCAATATTGTCGTCCCAGTTGCCATGGGGGCATCTAACTTGGGAAAAGTAATGAAGTATCAATTAGTCAGTAATGTATTCTATTACCCTAACTAGCCTATCAACCTTCATCACCTCTTGGCCGTTCCTGAGGGGGACTGCGTGGAGAAGCTCTAGGGTTGCGGCCAGGGGTCTCCCTATATTCAAGGAATTCCTGTGCTGCCCTAGGGGAGTCAAAGAATTTTGGGCCCCGGGGTGTCATTATTTTGAGCCTCGCTGGGTACAGCAAAAAGGCCTGCCTACCCTCCCCATGAAGTTTAGAACAAAGTGGGGAGAATTCTCTGCATTTTTTCGTTAGTTCTACAAAGAAGTCTTGGAAGAGGAGTAACCTTGTGTTTTCAAAGGTGAGCTTCTCTACTTTCCTATAGGCCCTAAGGACCGCAGTTTTAGTCTGGAAGTGTAGAAATTTAATCATAATTGGCCTTGGTTGGGGATTGTCAGCTCCGGAGCGCTCTGAGCCTACTCTGTGCGCTCTCTCAACTCCTCCAATGAAATCCTGTGCAGGTATCCCTAACAAAGAGGGCAAAGTATTCTCCACAAACTGGAGAATGTCGGCTGGTTTCACGGACTCAGGAAGGCCCAATAGACGCACATTATTGCGCCTCGACCTATTCTCTAGTTCATCTATTTTTAATTTTAAAGCTACCATTTGCCTTTCCAAAAAATCAATCTTAGAGGTGGTAGCCACATTGGAGTCTTCCAGGTCTGATATTCTGTTTTCTGCTTCTGTGACTCCTGCAGAGAATTGTTTGACGTCATCCATAAGTGTGTCTACCCCCCTCTGTAGATTATCTATCTTGGGCATAAACAGCATAGAGATTAGTTTTACAATGGGGTGTGTATCAATTGATGCCCCTTCTGTGAATACCTCCCCACCAGAACTCTGGCTGAGTTGATCAGAACCTGTTTTGTTTCTACGGTCATTGGTCTTGCTGCGGCTAGCCATTGGTGCAGCAGTCAGGTATTTCTCTATATAATTGTAGCAAAAATAAGAGTCCACTCTGCTGTGGGCCACGTATGTAGACAGATGGGGCACTAAGTGATTATAAGACACAGGCCTGCCGTTACATGTGGTTAGAATAGACCCTTCGTCTATATAAAAAGCCTACTTGTGTGGTGTTCAATAGGTAGACAAATTAATGTAAATGGGTCAGCATAAGGCTACATACATTTAAATAAAGCAGATGAATTGACAGATACAGTATAAACCCTTAGAATAGCTTGTGGTGTTGCAACGTATAGTATCTAATAGGTAGACAGATCGATACAGTTGGGTCAGCATAGGTTTACATACATTTGAATCAAGCAGTTAGAGAAGCAACAACAGCATTAACCCTTGGCTCCTGCAAATAAGGCAAATAAAGACAGAAAACAGACAGCATGTAATATAGTGATGTCCCTTGTTTTTGGGCTCTATTAGCTATAGACAACTTATGATGCTGCAGAGTTCAGTGGGTCCAAAACACACAATGTTGTTGTGCCTTTAGTCCTCACTCACAAGAAAATAAACGTGGCAATTTGTGAGGATAGTATAAAATTGTGATGCACAAAAGATATTAGCCCCCACAGGTTTCCAATAAAGGCAGGTATAGCCCTGAGGTCATGGAGTACATAAGTGTCAAATCAGTCCATGCAGTCCCTGCCCCAGCAAGAAAATGATACACATGTGACTTGGAAGGCCCAGTGGTTATCAGGCCCACCGTCGGGTTGCACCCCAAATGTGGTTGTAAATATAGTTGTCACTTCATTTTATGGGGGCTACAGTCTTGGCAAAACAGTGTAAGTTCCCAGTACTTTACCACTCCGTTCCGCTGTTTAAGGCCTGCTGTGCAGCTCCCCCTCGGCTGATCCCGGAGTCAAGATGGTGTCAGGTGTTTTGGCGCCAAAAATAGCTAATCGAGCCTCCGATCGGCCGGTGTCCCGGCAGTGTGCTCCTGCAGGCTCAACACTCAGGTATCAGATGAAAAAGAAGGCAACTTACCAGGTAAGTGGCTGTTACCAGCCATCGTAACACCCGGCTAGGCAGAGGCTGTCCTGATATCGGGTATCTGTGCCAACAGATAAATGGCGTCTGCGACTCCTTGTCCCTGTTCAGACTCTGCGGGTTGCTCCGGGTGCTCCGGGGAAGTCTGCTGATGCTGCCGGGTAATCTGGTAAGTGACTGTTGGCAACCGTCGTGTCACCCAGCTGAGCAGAGACTGTCCCGCAGTCAGGAAGTTTCACCAACAGTGAAATGGCATCTGCCGTTCAGTGTCTCTGTCCAGACTCTACGGGTTGTTCCAGATGCTTCAGGGGAGTCTTCTGGTGTCACCGGGGGATCCGGTTATCCTCTAATGTAAGACACTCACCCGCTGCTGCGAGGTGAGGGGACTTCAGTGATGGAGCGAAGTTCAGCTCCTATGAACCGTACTAGGTGACCTGTATCAGTGTCTCCCTAGCTCCGGGTAGCTTGTTCTACCTAAGAAGGCTCACCGGGTGGAAAGTAGGGTGATATTTAGCATAAAAAATCCTTAAAAAAGAACAGTTTTTAAGGTATCTTGTATAGATTTGACACAGAGCTCCAAACTCCTACTGCTTTCCTTTAGCCCGCCCACCGGAAGTCCAGAAAATTGAATTTTATTGAATTCTAACATCAGACATGACAGAGGAACAGCTCTTTTCAAATTTCAAGCAGGAACGTAAATCCGGTTTCCAGATTGGCTGCAAAACGGTCAGGTGACATAACCGACAGCACAGGCAATGAAGACACTGTGTTTACCCACTACCGCACACTGCTACCAGTGAGGAAGTAACAAACAGCCCTGGAAGTCTGCCAGTCAAGGTGGCTGCCACAAGGAGTTCAAGCCAAATCAGAGGTCTGGTAATACCATACGTCATACACCTAACGACACTGACCGGTAAGTTATCCTTTGTGACAGAAATGTTGCCTTGTCTGAGGGGCATAATATATATCAGCAAAATAACTGCATTCTCACAAGTGAAATTGTATTACCTATAACGGCAACTACAGTATATTTACACTCAAGTTCAGGACGTTGCTTTCACAGTAGTGTCTCTTTATTTGACACATAACGATACAAATGGTTATTGTCAATACTGATTCATTTATCCATACGGAGAACTGTATCATTTACAAACAACACCACAGTCCCATTCTGGCATTATTCTAAGTATTCTCTCTCTACAGGCATTATAGTATACATTTGTCTAGCTTCATGCATTGCTGAGATCTGATTATTACTGCTAGTTTGAGGATTGGTCTATTATATATTTTTTATATATATATCCGCATTACATAATTTTCTGCACTATATGTTTTTTAATATTCCTAATGTGTTTTTTAAACTAGAGAGATATTATATGTACATTTAGCACTATTTTTATATAGTTGTGGCCACAACAATTTTTTTTACATCTCTTGTTGTGAATATGTACAATATTACTTTTTAACATTTGCGTATTAAATATTTTTCTCATTTATTAGTATATTGTTTTCCCATTATCTTACTTATTTATATTGAATTCCCTTTTATATTGAATTATTTTATACTTAACTTTGTAAAATAGAATTGATCTATTTGAATATATACTCCTCAGCTCTCTACAGAGCGCCACTCAATACCCTTCTTTTACTTGATCATTTCTTAACCGTGTTAGAGAGATCACGGTATATTTTTTTAGTTGGTCTAGAGGAATAGATTAGGGTCCAGATTATCTGGTTTTACTCTGTTATAAAAAAAACTGATATATGATATTTTCACATAAATTAATGTATATTTGTATTTCTAGAAATCATGATATGCCTATCTCATGTTTTTTTTATTTTTATTTTTAAATGATAAATGATAATGCTAGAATTTGTACATATATCTTTGCACATACTTGTATATATATATATATATATATATATATATATATATATATATATATGTGTGTGTGTGTGTGTGTGTGTGTTATGTCAGAAATATTTTGTCAACATATTTACATGTCCCTAAATTCTCTTTTTTGTTCTAAAAAATGTTGTCTTTCATATCTGTGTTTATTTATACCACTGTATGTATATAGTGTAAACATATTATTCTGAGCAAGAATAATTGTGAATATAACATGTAATCAGTGTATCATATGTATTTATTTTCAATTATTTTAAGAGCTGGGCCAGTTTTCTCTCTGCACCTGTGTAACCCCTCCTGATTGCAGTTCCCTACACAGGTGTTATAAAATGGGCTGGCATATAACATGACATTTCTAAATGAAAATGAAATTCAAGAGAAGGAAGAAGAACACTGAAAATAGCATGACAGTAAAGAGGTGATTTTAATTTCTGCTGTATCTGAATCATGACAGTTTAATGTTAGGTGGGCTATTTGAGCTATCAGTTTAAGATTATATTGAATCAAACATCATTCTATTTTAAAACCATTGTCAGAAATATTACACTGTGTGTCCTAATGTCAGCATTAATGTTTATCTTTAATACTAATTTAACATATGCATATTTTCAAAGTATAATACACAATGTAACAAATTGCAATTACAAGTTCTGATGAGTTATCAATGACTCAAGTATCAAGCAATTTGATTTGTTAGTGATAGTATAAAATGTACATGTCAATGAGATTGGCTGATGTCACAAATCATGTGATTATGCATATCCCAATCAAAAGTGGTGGAAAACTTCACTAGTTTGTGGGTTGTTTATGAGTTTGCGTCAAATTTGGTGCAAAAAGTGTTGCGTCAAATTTGGTGCAAAGTGGAGAGTGGGACTTGTATTACATGCGTTAAATATGGTGCAAATAGATTTATCCCAAAAAAAGGAAGTTGGCTATATAATGTAATGTATTTATTTCGTTTTTATCCCTATATCTACCAGTGCACTAAATTTGGAGCAATAATATTGTCCCATTGCTTTGTACTGAGAGACAAAGATGTAACATAATCCATAAGTAGCAATGTATTTATTTCATTTTTATCCCTATATCTACTAGTGCACCAAATTTGGAGCAATAATTGCTTTGTAATGAGAGACAAAGATGTAACATTATCCATAAATAGGGTAACATCTCCCTAATTTACTCTTATTATCTAATATGCTTCATTGTCTTGCAGCATCTAACATAACCTTTCTGTGTTTTAAGATTCCCATTGATTTCTATGGCTTTCGCGGCCTCAAGGGTGGCGGTTTGAATGATACGTACACTGCGTCGGAATAGACACGAGTGTACCTGTTGAATGTTTGATAAATTGTGAAGAGGGTCAAATAGAGTCGAATGTGAATTCAAAATATCTGCAATGACTCAAGTATTGATCTGCGTCGGATTCATATCGTGGGAGCGTATATTACATCACACATTTCAACATTTGACGATCTTGACGCTTTGTTAATTACGGCGGATCAAGTTTGCATCTAATTTGACGCGAGATTCCAGCATATTTTCCGTTGAAGCTTTGATAAATCGGCCCCTTAGTCTGAACTTTAAATGAGCAGTAGATTTTTTCCTGACAAATATCAGTTATGTCTATTTCCACTCCTCCTGTATCATGTGACAGCCATCAGCCAATCACAAATGTATAAGCGTATATTCTATTAATTATTGCACATGCTCAGTAGGAGCTGGTGACTCAAAAAGTGTAAATATGAAAACACATTTTAATAAAGGAAGTAAATTGGAAAGTTGTTTAAAATTGCTGCTCTATCTGATTCTTTAACGTTTAATTTTGACTTGAGTGTCCCTTTTACTCTTTTTCTGTTGATGACACAATCAAATTGCTGATGTGTGTTACTGACAGCAAAGGGGACTAAAGTCACATTTATGTGTGTTTTATCACCACAAATCTAATGAATCATTGCTTTGTCTTATCGGCAGCTATTAAGGTAATATTTTATATTATCATCTCAAAGTGTTTAATGTCCCTTTAATTCAAGTACGTTTCAAAACAACCAGAATAGTAGTTCCTATCTCCCCTTAACTTATATGTTGTGCAAAATAAAATATAACTTCAAAAGAGTAAACATTTCATAAATAACGAGACAATTGTCTATGGAATTCCATTGTATGTACCATTATATTACTTGTTAACTTTTAAATGTCTTATTTTGTACAATTTGGGAGTCAGTTATTCTGTACATATTGACAAATATGCATAATCTAAAAATATAAAAAAACTCTACTTTCAATTTTATAATAACTTTTTTTTTGTTTTGTTTTGTTTTTTTCTAGCTTTTTTATTCCCCCTGAAATCTCAGCACC
>NC_069505.1:140827337-140969837 GCF_027579735.1 Bombina bombina | reverse complement strand
ATAGATGTGAGATAGATAGATGTGAGATAGATAGATAGATAGATAGATAGATAGATAGATAGATAGAAATTAGAATTTAGTGGTATAATTTTATACAGATACTGTTATAAATACTATGTATTTCGTTTAAATAAATTTTAAAAAATTGTAACTTAACAAACATTAAAACCTTTCTGTTTGCTAATGTTGGTGTAGGTTTTCCTCTTTATACACACGGGCACAGTCACACCAATAAAACGTCCTCTAAAGCTTAGAAAGGAACCTGGAAAGACGGCTCAGCTTGCAAAAAGAAGAAAAAAAGGCAGATAAATGTAGTTGAGAAGAAATAAAACAGCCGGTATGGGTCAGTAGGAATTAGTCACAGGACTCAAGAGTTAAAACCATCACTGACCGATCATGGTTTTTAAGGAGATCTTTTTAAAAAAGGATCTTACTTGGCTCCATTCTCCTCTTTCTTTTGACTTCTTTTTGTATAAGTTTTAGGTTCACTTACCTTGAAATTATCCAAGATGGTGAAGAGTAACCAAAAGGAACTGGGTCCACGTGTGTCCCAGCAGGAGTTTGACCCAACCTTCCATGAAGTGTCAGCCACACATTAAAGCAAATAGGTTAACAGCAGTGGGTCCTTGCAACCAAATGATTATATTGTTCACATTAGGAAGGGGTAAAGTGCTATGATAAAGGATTTGACTTGAGCAACTCAATTCATAGACTGTGAGATATTATGTTGTATTAATATTTCATTGATCATTAAACAACCAATAATTCTTATGTCAATATTTTGATATAACTGTAAATACATTGTGTTGCAACTATTTTATACAAAGTTTTATTTATGACCATAAAATGATTTAAATAAAGATATTTTACCTTGATTATTTATCAAATATGCATTTTTAAAATAATTTCCTAAACATAAAAGGATACTGTGTGTATTGCATTTTACATAAGATAGTCGTGTTTGTAGAATAAACATCTGCAAAAATATAATAAATCTGGCATTAAATAGTTTATTTTGTTTTAATATATCCAACAAAATAAAACGAGACTGGGATTTAACAATAAATTGTAAGATACTTTTCCTGAGTATTGGAGAAGGTATTCTGTGGAGGAGGGTTGCATAGCTACAAAAGACTGGTATAAATATTCTTTAAATTTGAATTAGGGGTATATTTACCAGACTCCTTTTCTTTACTAATGTGATATAAATCTCAGATAGATTATTTTGAATGGTTAAAGTACGGACATGTAACTCACAGCACAAAACCTCAGAACAAAACCAACCAGGGACATAAAGCTGGTTAATAAGATTTTTGAGAACTCTTTGTGTTAGAAAGTAAAAGGGCAAAACAGCTGACAGTGACAGTTAGTTCATGGTTAATAGGATAAAACTGCCCAGGCCAGGCTGCACACGTCTCTTTGCAAATCACTCAGTACCAGGAATCACTTGAATAAAGGCTTCTGCTACCCAATAGCTTTTGGGTACAATGTGCCAGGTTTTTGTAGCAGGTGAACTTGTTTAAATCTACCCTCCTTTGAACTGTAGATAGCTGTGTAATTTTGTTATGCTGTTTTATGTGGGGTGTGTTTGTGTCTGCCTGTGTCTTTGTGGTGTGTGTGTGTGTGTGTCTGTATGTGTGTGTGTGTGTGTTTGTGTCTGCCTGTGTGTGTGTGTTTGTGTCTGCCTGTGTATTTGTGGTGTGTGTGTGTCTGTCTGTGTGTGTGTGTGTGTTTGTGTCTGCCTGTGTCTTTGTGGTGTGTGTGTGTGTGTGTCTGTATATGTGTGTGTGTTTGTGTATGCCTTTGTGTGTGTTTGTGTCCGCCTGTGTCTGTGTGTGTTTGTGTTCCTGCCTGTGCCTGTGGTGTGTGTCTGCCTGTGTCTGTTTGGTGTGTGTATGTGTATCTGCCTGTGTCTGTTTGGTGTGTGTGTGTTTGTGCCTGCCTGTGTCTGTGGTGTGTGTCTGCCTGTATCTGTTTGGTGTGTGTATGTGTATCTGCCTGTGTCTGTTTGGTGTGTGTGTTTGTGTCTGCCTATGTCTGTGGTGTGTGTCTGTCTGTGTCTGTTTGGTGTGTGTATGTGTATCTGCCTGTGTCTGTTTGGTGTGTGTGTGTCTGCATGTGTCTGTTTGGTGTGTGTGTGTTTATGTCTGCATGTGTCTGTGAGTGTGGGGGGGGGGTGTTTGTGTATCTGCTTGTATCTGTTGTGTGTGTGTTTGTGTCTGCCTGTGTCTGTGCGGTGTGTATGTGTGTCTGCCTGTGTCTGTACCGTGTGTTTCTGCCTTTGTCTGTGTGGTGTGTGTTTGTGTATCTGCCTGTGTCTGTGTGGTGTGTGTGTATTTCTGTCTGCCTGTCTTGTGTGGGTGTGTATCTGCCTGTGTCTGTGTGGTGTGTGTGTGTGTGTGTGTGTGTGTGTGTGTTTGTGTCTGCCTGTCTTGTGTGGGTGTGTATCTGCCTGTGTATATGTGGTGTGTGTGTTTGTGTCTGTGTGGTGTGTGTCTCTGTGTGCGTATCCATGTGGTGTATATATGTATGTGTGCGTGCCTGTGTCTATGTGGTGTGTGTGTGTAGTGTCTATGTGTGTGTCCCAAATAGGATCTGCACTCACACAAAAAGATGTCATCAACCAGGGTGATCTTAGAGAATATTATATAACTATCATAGAGATAGATTATAGATAGATAGATAGATATATAGATAGATGATAGATAGATAGATAGATAGATAGATAGATAGATAATAGATAGAGATAGATGATCGATAGATAGGTGGAGAGATAGATAGATAGATAGATAGATAGATAGATAGATAGATAGATAGATAGATAGATTATATTTCAACCATGATATGGTGTAAACTTTTAAAATATTAGTCCAGAAATCATATGCATGGGGTAATTTAAGAAACAAAACTAATACATATTATCTATTTTCTATATTTAGACTCTCTACTTACCATAAATTGTTATATTTACTAAATTGACATATTTCAGGTTAAAGTAAAACCCAATTACATAGTGCGAACTAAAAGCTTATAAAGCGTATTATATTTGAGTATTGGGCACGAAGTGTTTTCCTTTTTAATGTTGTAAGTGCGATTTGTATTCTCTATTAGACAAAACTGTTGCATCTGACAGTTACTAAATAGATTTGTATGAATATGTATTGGTTTATTTTCTCACCTCTGCAGGGGGTTGCAAATAAATTTAGTGCTTTATTTAAATAATTCTTTTTCTGTGAGGCAAGATGTCATTTTGAAACTTTTTAAATAGGCATTTAATTAGTCCGTGTGTGTTGCCTGTGAATAAAACCCTGCTGGGGTCTTTTAAAGCAATGTATTCTAAAGATGCAGTCAATATGCAAAATTGATGGCTATACCTCTTTGTTGAGGACCATGGTGTATTGCTTACTTATGAAGTCTAATCCAATCATAAATTGCACCTTTGGACCAATCAGAGTAACCAACTCCCCATGAATGAAGCTCAAGTGGAGAATTTGGTTGAGTCTTTTTGTTGGTGCTGTCAAATTTGAAAAGGCTTTAGGAAGCTGACCACTATAAAAACTAGGATCCAGGGGGCTAGCCTAGCACAACCCCTGTCTAACTAGCTGGATCCTTGTTAAAGAACAGGAGGAACACAGAAAACAGTTTTGGAAGTTGAGGAAGGTAGCTACAAGCCTTTAGAAATGATGTACCCCAGCCTCTTAGCTCCACCAGCTGTGTACCCCAATTTACTAAGGCCCACTCCAACCCTGACTTTACCCCAGACACTGCAAAATGCTTTAGCCAGTCACTCTAGCTTTTTGGTGGAAGATCTCATCAGAATCAGCCGGCCAGCATCATACTTACCTCGGGCTATCCCTCCATCCAGCATGTCCCCTCCAGTATCAGAATGTCCCACAAGTATGACAGACAGCACCGACTTGGGAAGCTCCAGGAGAGGGTGTCCATCCCAGACCAACACCTCTTCAAGCAGCAGCAATTCCACTTTTCTGAAGTTTGGAGTCAACGCTATACTCTCATCCAGCACAAGATCAGGTGAGAGCAAACATCGTTAGCTTACAAGATAGCTTCCAGATTTAACTTATAAGGAGTTTAACTGTATCTTAGCAAATAATATATACGTATATAGGCCAGTAGGTGTTTACAGTTTCCAATATAAGTACAGCTAGAAAATTAACCCAAAATTAATAATTCTGGTACGGTAATTAACTTATTGCAAAATGTATATAGATTCTATGTAAGATACCCTTATGGTATTAACATACACACAGGCAAACACAAATTATTATGGTATAACACACATATAAATACAACCTGTAAACTGCTCTTAATCAATAGATACTTAATTGTGCCTAACAATAATTTTTCTTTAAGTATTAATTGTATTTATTTATTTAATGATGTATTCATTCATTAATTTTTGTTTCTTAAAACTGATTTCCCATACCCTTTTTCACACCTGGGTAGAAACAGCTTAACTAATGCATTTAGCAAACCTATTCAAATAGTTATTTTTCTCATTTTAATCTAATGGTATATATTGAAATATGTTGCTTTTTTCCTTACAGAGCCTGCACCAGCTATACTCTCCAACGTCCCCCCAAAAACCTTCTCCTTCCCATATTTTGAGGGATCATTTCAGCCTTTCATCAGGACCTCCTATTTCCCAGGTAGGTCTCCAGCCTCTGTCTTTACCTCCTGACCTTGGAGTAGTCTGATTTTTCCCCTTGTTTCACGCATTTCCTGGCCACATTTTTCTGTGTTAGCCCTGTTGGGTTTTGCTATGGTTCAAGGGGAGGAAGGAGTGATCATTCAGAAATCAGTCTCGCTAATTTGATACCCTATTTAGCACAAGAAGTGACTGCTGACATTTTTCAGTATTTCCCTGATCTACAAATTAGCCAGAATTGTCATGCACAAAATTTGAGGCGTTTCCTTTCTCACAAGGAAAGTCTTGGCATTTCTTCATGCTCTCAGTTTTCCCACAGAGTCAGTGCACTTTGCCACTGGTTCTCAACAAAGCTTTCAGTACCATGACCAATTGGTCAGCTCCCCCTGGATAGCCACACACAGGCAGTTACCAGGCCGAAGATAGACACTTACCAGCCATAGGCTAATTTTCCATTAAGGGTCATTCAATGTTTCAGTATTTTCACAAGACCACATAGTGTGTTCTCTTGTGTGGGGGTTTTAGCAAGTCCCTACAGATTCGCATTCAGGTAATAAACTATACACGCTGACTTTAATTGCTGACAGATAGATAGACAGATAGATAGAAGTTAGATTGATAGAAATAAAGATAGAAATATAGATAGATAGATAGATAGATAGATAGATGATAGATAGATGATAGAGATAGATAGATAGATAGATAGATAGATAGATAGATAGATAGAAGTTAGATTGATAGAAATAAAGATAGAAATATAGATAGATAGATAGATAGATAGATAGATGATAGATAGATAGATAGATGATAGATAGATAGATAGATAGATAGATAGATGATATATGATTGATAGATAGATAGATAGATAGATAGAAAGATAGATAGATAGATAGATAGATAGATGATAGATAGAAGATAGGTAGATTGATAGAAATAAAGATATATATATATATATATATATATATATATATATATATATATATATATATAGATAGATAGATGATAGATATATATATATAGATAGATATATAGATAGATAGATAGATAGATATATAGATAGATAGAATATAGATAGATTGATATAAATAAAGATAGATAGATAGATAGATAGATAGATAGATAGATAGATGCTAGATCATATGTAGATAGACAAAAAGATGATCACACCCACAAACAATACAGTTTATTTAAACAAGTGGGAATATATTTTTAATCTGTGTCTCATATTAATAACAAGTTAATTGTATTAACCAGAAACTAGTTAATATTTAAACCTAATAAAATGAGATAAAACGTCTAAATTCTTCTCTTAACCCCATTGACAAAAATGCAGTTTCTTTCTCCAATTCCTTGCCAATAAAATGTGAGTCTATTATCAATCTGATAAATGCCCTGACAAAACAAGCTGAGCTTTATAAATAGCTTTTCATGTCTTTGAAATGAAATGATTTGGGGTAGAATGGAAAGCCCAGGCTGACATCAGTATTCTGCTGATGGGCTTGGCATGCAGTGCTGTTTAGTTTGAAAGTGTAAATTTCTTTTGTACCAATAATATATAGCTCTAACTGCTTGTCCGCAGTCTTTTTCTGTTAGTTCATTACTACACAATTACAATTCATGCTTCGTTAGAATTTCTGTCCCTCTTTGGTTTCTTTAAAAGAAAAATCCGTCCCTATTTATCATACCAAAGGCATTGGGAGCCAGTCATTGTACTAATTAGCTGCCCTTTCCATCACAGCAAACTGCATTCTTAACAGTTTTTAAAGGTATAGAATATTTAGATTAGGGAAAAGGAATATTTGTAAAGGTTATGAGATATTTAGATCAGGGGATACAAGAATTGAATGGATGTTCTTTAAACTATACATCTTATTTGTGACAAATGTGCACAATATTTTATATCATTATACAACAGGAATAGAGAGAAGCTGAATATTGTAAAGATGCTGTGACCTGTAGCTAATACATTTTCATTTGAAGAAAGCCTCAAAGTCTTTTAAGTTAACTGAAAAGGCCCTCAAATGTTAAAAAAAAGTCTATCATGCAAAGCAAAACTAAACAAAATGAGGTCTCATAGGGATTTAATGTTAGGATGAGCCCCTAAGTTCTATTGGTAAAAAGTGAAACAATTCCGCATAACAAATAATAAAATCTAGTATTATTTATAACAGAAAATCAAATCAAATCAAAATTGCAATCATTTTTTTATTAAAACATTTGCTTTCGATGTATTGAAGAAAAATGATTATTATAATAATAATAATATAGGAAACGTCTTAGTAAAATAATTATTTTTGAGATCTCTATCTATCTCTCTATTTATCTATCTATTCATCTATCTCTCTATCTATCTATTATCTATCTATCTTTCTATTTATCTATCTATCCATCCATCTATATATATCTTTCTATATATATATCAACAATCTAATCTATCAGTTATCTATCTATCTGATCTATCATCTATCTATTTATCTATTATCTATCTAATCTATCATCCATCTTTCTATGTATCAAATTTATCGTCTATCATCTATCTATCATCTATCTATCATCTATCTATTTATCTATCCATCCATCTATATATCTATTTATCTTTATATATATATATATATATATATATATATATCATCTATCTAATCTATCATTTATCTATCTGATCTATCATCTATCTATTTATCTATCATCCATCTTTCTATGTATCTAATCTATCATCTATCTAATTTATCATCTATCTATCTATTTATCTATCTATGCGTCTAATATTGCACAGTTGAATTTAAATGTTGTATTTTATTGCTAGTTGTGTAATGATAAAATGTTACTTAATATCACATAATTAAATGCCACTCTCCCCTTCTCTCTTGTAGCCTCTTCCTCAGTAGTCCCCATCCCTGGCACTTTCTCTTGGCCCCTGGCCTCCAGGGGTAAACCTCGCAGAGGGATGCTCAGGAGAGCTGTATTCTCAGACGTACAACGCAAAGCTTTGGAAAAGATGTTCCAGAAACAGAAATACATCAGCAAACCAGACAGAAAAAAACTAGCAGGCAAACTGGGACTTAAAGATTCTCAGGTGAGATTTCAGCACTTCACTTATTCTATGTAAGTTTATATCAACTAATAGCTATCCATTTAATCCAAAGAGTTGTAGCACTCACTGGTAACAAGGAGTTAACTCAATTCAACATATTTTAATGTATATTAATATTACCTAACTAATAAGTGCTGTGTATACACTCTCTAATCTCCAATAAAAAGACATAAACTCAAAGTGTTTCATAGTGACGTGCATAGCCTTTAGAAAAGGTTTCAATTTAATTTTGTTGCACTTGCTCTGTTCCAATGGCATATCTAGGAAGGTCGCGTGCACGTATCTGGAGCTCTATTAAACACTGCTGCCACCTAGTGCTCTTGCAAATGTATAACATTGCATTCCTGTGAGTCTGCCATATAGTGCTCCTCAGCCTTCCTACCTGCTTTGCAACAAAGTATACCAAAGAACAAAGTAAATCTGATCATTCATATCAGTTGGAAAGTATTTTAAAACTTTATACTCTATCTGAATCAGAAAAGAAATAAACATACTTTAGTTGTATGTCCACTCAAGGAACAAGGGGGTATTCAAACACAAATGATCAGATAATCATTTAAAATAGAAACAAATATAAAGACAGCACAGCAGTGACTCACAGGCATATACCCTATTGTATACAAACCCTTGCTATGCATGATGTAGCCATAACTAGGAATTGTTTAAAATGAAATCTGCTTTATTAAGAATGATAGATTTAAAGGGACAGTCAAGACAAAATTAAACTTTCATGATTCAGATAGGGTATGCAATTTTAAACAACTTTCCACTTTATTTTTATCATCAAATTTGCATTGTTCTCTTGGTATTCTTTGTTGAAGCATAAGCCTACATAGGCTCACATGGTAATTTATAAGCAATTTTAGGCTGCCTATTATCTCAGTGCATTTTATTAGTTCATGTGTGCCATATAGATAGCATTGTGCTCACTCCAGTGGAGTTATTTATGAATCAGCTCTGATTGGCTAAAATGCAAGTCTGTCAAAAGAACTGAGATAAGGGGCAGTCTGCAGAGGCTTAGATGCAAGGTAGTCACAGAGGTAAAACGTGTATTAATATAACTGTGTTGGTTATACAATAATGGGGAATGGGTAATATCTGTCTTTTTAAACAATAAGTAGACTGTCCCTTTAATATCTGCCTGCTTTTATCATAGGTGAAAATTTGGTTCCAAAACAGAAGGATGAAATGGAGGAATTCCAAGGAGCGTGAGCTGCTATCTTCTGGGGGTTGCAGAGAACAAACATTACCCACCAAGTTTAACCCTCACCCAGATCTCAGTGATGTGGGCAAGAAACTTCTAGGAGAGGAGGACAACTTGTGTACAGCAACTAGCCCTAGGCACAGCCTAATTTACACAGACAATCACTTGAGGTTGGACACTCAACTGCCCCCCTCACCATACAACTCCAGCAGCCCCAGTAAACCTTCAGACTTTTCAGACTCATCAGAAGAGGAACAGGATGAGGAGATTACAGTATCATAGCTCCTGATCTTTCTTAAAAAAAGACTCTAATGTAATATTATTATAAATAGTACAAAGTCATTGGAGAGGTGTCTACCAATAATCTGTCCCACTCTTTTGTTCATTAGAACATTCATTATCACTGCACCTGTATATCTCTGTATATTGTCTGTCCATGTCATTGTGTTTCTGTCTGTTACATTGTATCCACTAGCATTGTATACAGTTTATGGTTGACCCTCTTTGATATATGAACATTGCTGTATTTATACAGCTTATATAAACTGTACACTATTTTGTACAAATTCTTGTATGGGTATTTTTATACCAATATTACTTTATAAAAAGTCAAAAGTTGATAACTAGATTGAATTGGTTGATTTTTTTTAAACTAAGATGTAGTTTTTCTACTGTTATAACTTATAAAGAAATGTTTATTTTGTGTTCTACAAATGTACAGATTTAAAATATGTATATATATTAAAGGATTAAAATGCCAAATAAAACGTAGACATATACTATTCTATATACATGTCATGTAGTTATTCCTCACAAAATGTTATCTGAATAATATTTTCTACAAATTGAATTTTTACAGCTAGTGGATTTTGTTAAATATCTGGTAGAAAGTGTTGATCTAATGATAAAAATGAGTTTACAATAACTGAGGTTACTTATATTTTATTTACTTGTCTGGCATGCTGTAAATCCTTGCATGTTCACTATCATTTTAAAGGTGCCATCCAATCAAATGCTATTTTCTAGACTAAGACTACTAGGTAATGCAGAGTTAGCAAGCTGTATGCATAAAGCATTGCCTAGGGTTATTATGGTATGATTTACATAAAATCCAAGGCATCTAAACGTGTGCCATTAAAGGGACACAAAACCCCATTTTTTCTTTCTTTCATGATTCAGATAGAGCTTGCAATTTTAAGCAACTTTCTAATTTGCTCCTATTATAAATGTAGCCACCAATCAGCATGCTTACATTCCTGCTTTTTCAAATAAGGATTGTAAGAGAATGAAGAAAAATAATCTGGCAAATATTTAATATATTAGTACAGTTGATTTGATGATAAAAAGTTACCATTTACAATACATGTGGCAGAATGGTCTACTAATGTTTTTAATAGGTTTAGTCAACATTTGTTTCCACTATATTTAAAGTCAACACAGAGATTTGCTACAATAAGAGGCCGCATAAGGTTTGCAGGAGCCAGGAGCTGGTAAGAGATTAAAGGGACATGATGATATAAAAAAAAAATAATGATTCAGATAGAGCATGCAATTTTAAACAACTTTTTAATTTACTTTTATTATAAAATTGTCTTCATTCTCTTGGTATCTTTTGTTGAAAAGCAGGGAGGTAAGCTCAGGAGCGTGCACGTGTCTGGAGCACTATATGGCAGCAGCTTTGCAAGAATGTTATCCATTTGAAAGAACTCTAGATGACAACAATTTCCTGCCATGTTGTGCTTCAGACACTTATCTAGGTATCTCTTCAACAAAGGATACCATGGGAACGAGGTCAATTTGATAATAGAAGTAAATTGGAAACTTTTTTTACAATAGTATTCTCTGAATCACAAAAGAACATTTTTAGGTTTTATATCCCTTTAAGCAAGGGGTTATGCATTTTACAAAAGTGATTTAACCTCTTATTTGCCAATTTCTTAAAGAGACAGTCAACACAAAAATGTTTATTGTTTAAAAAGATAGATAATGCTTTTACTAACCATGCTCCAGCTTTGCACAACCAACATGGTTAGATTTTTTTTTTTTTTAATCTTTATTTACAACGCCACAGTGTAAACAACATAATAAGGAATACACAGTTACTTTTTCAAGGCACAGAATATAATGGCAAAAAACGTACATGCACAAAACAATAAATAGGTACAAATTCATAAGTATTACATTGTACATCCACAAAGGACATCTTATTTACACCCTTATACTATGCCTTAACTACTATGCATTGAATAAGAATACACTGTGGGATTATTTTTTCTGTGGGATACTTAAAAATCTAAAAATATTACAAACCAAAACAAGAAGGAGAAAAAAAAAGAGATTAATATACTTTATAACCTTTAACTTTAAATCTCTAAATTTCTGTCTGTTTCTAAGACCCTAAAGACAGCCTCATGATCACATGCTTTTGTATTTGCTTTTCACATCAGGGGAAGCTAGCTCATGTGAGCCATATAGATAAAATTGTGCCGACGCCTGTGGGTTCTAACAACACAGCACTAATTGGCTTAAATGCAAGTTAATAGATAGTCATGTGATTAGTGGGCCATCAGAAGATGCTTAGAAACAAGCTAATCACAGAGGTAAAACGTGTACTAATATAACCATGTTTTCTGTGCAAAACTGGGGAATGGGTAATAAAAGGATTATCTATTTTTTTAAACTATAAAAATGTTTGAGTTGACTGTACCTTTAATGGAGATTGAGGGGTAAATCATTGCTGCTTTTGTGGAATACGAAATCAACAAAATAAAGTCGCTGCTGCATGTTTATAAAGGGCAGTCAAGGGGTTAACTCACTCCTGTGTTTTGTTGCTAACAATCAAGAAATACAATTACAGCTGTGTGTATGATATGAGCTGTTAGGAGTTTCATTGACTCCTGCGTGTATGCTATAGGCAGAAAAGGGGTATAATCACTGTTAAATGTTTATTACTTGGAACAGGGAGTAAATTACTGTGTGTCATATTAGTAACAAAAAAAAATTAAGCCACTATGGGCCAAGTTACAAGTGGAGCGGTCTTTAACGCTCATGCTCGAGCACTGACTCGGCTAGAAGTAAGCTTTTTGCGGGCGCCGGGTAGTGCTCGTATTACAAGTTCAAAATAAACAGTTTACGCTTGCATGCTAAACAGATGCACGTAAAAAGATGAACTTAGAATATCGAGTATGCAATAAAGTTTTCCCCCATAAAAGTCAATAGCGCAAATAAAGTGGAAAAACCTAACACCCTATTCATGCGCAAACCCGATCACATATTCTCAAGTGCACTAACTCGTTATAAAAAAATATGAATATTTCATATTCCAATGTTCTTCACATAGAAGAATATGTTCTATTTATTCATAAATACATATTTCTACATATATCTTATGGTATTTTGGTACTATATATATATCTATATCTATATACCTATATATCTATATATATCTATATATATATATATACAGTGGGGCAAAAAAGTATTTAGTCAGACACCAATTGACACCTGTAATTTTCATCATAGGTATACCTCAACTATGAGAGACAAAATGTGGAAACAAATCCAGACAATCACATTGTCTGATTTGGAAATAATTTATTTGCAAATTATGGTGGGGAATAAGTATTTGGTCAATATCAAAAGTTCATCTCAATACTTTGTTATATATCTTTTGTTGGCAATGACAGAGGTCAAACGTTTTCTGTAAGTCTTCGCAAGGTTGTCACACACTGTTGCTGGTATGTTGGCCCATTCCTGCATGCAGATCTGCTCTAGAGCAGTGATGTTTTGGGGCTGTCACTGGGCAACACGGACTTTCAACTCCCTCCAAAGGTTTTCTACGGGGTTGAGATCTGGAGACTGGCTAGACCACTCCAGGACCTTGAAATGCTTCTTACGAAGCCACTCCTTTGTTGCCCGGGTGGTGTGTTTGGGATAATTGTCATGCTGAAAGACCCAGCCACGTTTCATCTTCAATGCCCTTGCTGATGGAAGGAGGTTTGCACTCAAAATCTCACGATACATGGCCCCATTCATTCTTTCATGTACACGGATCAGTCATCCTGTTCCCTTTGCAGAGAAACAGCCCCCAAAACATGATGTTGCCACCCCCATGCTTCACAGTAGGTATGGTGTTCTTTGGTTGCAACTCAGCATTCTCTCTCCTCCAAACACGACAAGTTGTGTTTCTACCAAACAGTTCTACATTGGTTTCATCTGACCATATGACATTCTTCCAATCCGCTCCTGGATCATCCAAATGCTCTCTCTAGCATACTTCAGACGGGTCACTTTCAGTACCTGTAATTTGGTCTTTCTCGACCAATATAATGCAAGTCGAGAAATACTTCAGACGGGCCCGGACATGTACTGGCTTAAGCAGGGGGACACGTCTGGCACTGCAGGATCTGAGTCCCTGGCGACGTAGTGTGCTACTGATGGTAGCCTTTGTTACGTTGGTCCCAGCTGTCTGCAGGTCATTCACTAGTTCCCCCCGTGTGGTTCTGGGATGTTTGCTCACCGTTCTTGTGATCATTTTGACCCCACGGGGTGAGATCTTGCGTGGAGCCCCAGATCGAGGGAGATTATCAGTGGTCTTGTATGTCTTCCATTTTTTAATTTTTGCTCCCACAGTTGATTTCTTCACACCAAGCTGCTTGCCTATTGCAGATTCAGTCTTCCCAGCCTGGTGCAGGTCTACAATTTTGTTTCTGGTGTCCTTTGACAGCTCTTTGGTCTTCACCATAGTGGAGTTTGGAGTGTGACTGTTTGAGGTTGTGGACAGGTGTCTTTTATACTGATAACAAGTTCAAATAGGTGCAAATAATACAGGTAATGAGTGGAGGACAGAGGAGCCTCTTAAAGAAGAAGATACAGGTCTGTGAGAGACAGAAATCTTGCTTGTTTGTAGGTGACCAAATACTTATTTTCCACCATAATTTGCACATAAATTCTTTCCAAATCAGACAATGTGATTGTCTGGATTTGTTTCCACATTTTGTCTCTCATAGTTGAGGTATACCTATGATGAAAATTACAGGCCTCTCTCATCTTCTTAAGTGGGAGAACTTGCACAATTGGTGGCTGACTAAATACTTTTTTGCCCCACTGCATATAAATATATATATATATATATATATATATATATATATATATATATATATATATATATATATATATAGAGAGAGAGAGAGAGAGAGAGAGAGAGAGAGAGATAGAGAGAGAGAGAGAGAGAGAGGATTTTATATATATATACAGGGAGTGCAGAATTATTAGGCAAGTTGTATTTTTGAGGATTAATTTTATTATTGAACAACAACCATGTTCTCAATGAACCCAAAAAACTCATTAATATCAAAGCTGAATAGTTTTGGAAGTAGTTTTTAGTTTGATTTTAGTTATAGCTATTTTAGGGGGATATCTGTGTGTGCAGGTGACTATAACTGTGCATAATTATTAGGCAACTTAACAAAAAACAAATATATACCCATTTCAATTATTTATTTTTACCAGTGAAACCAATATAACATCTCAACATTCACAAATATACATTTCTGACATTCAAAAACAAAACAAAAACAAATCAGTGACCAATATAGCCACCTTTCTTTGCAAGGACACTCAAAAGCCTGCCATCCCGGAGAGAGCCATATACAAGGAGAAGGTTGAGCTTACAAGAATCCACTTACCCGGTAAAGCAGTAGAGACCGGAGTCTCCTTACCCCCCTCCGTAAGCTGGCGAACATGTCTGACGTCACGCCCGAGCGCCAAATTGCTCGTCATGGTACGGTGCAGTCAGCAGCAGGGCTGTGAGAGCGGCAGAGATCCCCGCGGGAGAAAAAGCTATTGGAGGCCTCATCTGCAAACCCGTGAAGAAAGAGGGGGGTAAGTAAAGTAAAGTGCTGAAGTACTGTCAATTTGTTGGAGTTGAAGTGGTGTTGCAACAAAGGGCTGTTGACTGTAAGAGCAAGCTACGCACCCCAGAAAAGAGCGCACTATCATTAAAGAGGCAAGAGAAGCGAGGATGTCATATCAAAGACATTAATGGCCCACTTAATTTAAAACGGTAGCATGGTTGCCCAAATGCTCTATGCTTTAAAAAAGGCAGTGAACGCTAGTTAGCATACAGGCACAGAAAGGTATATGGTGAACTGTTGCTGGTAGATTCTGCCATTTTTCCTGTCCCTCCTTTCTCCAGTATACATAGAGGGAGAGCCGGTACTTTATTGTCTGTTGGAGGTCTTAATTGCGTAACCTTAGGAGAGGGGCACAGAAGGTGGAACTATTTGGATTAAGTTGTATGGAAATCACTATCAAAGGGTGGCTGAAAATACAGCTAGATCAGGTGGAGCCGGAATATGAGAATAACGGTCACTGGTCTGCAACTGGGACTTATAGCTTAGTCTAAAGATTGCTGATTTCCTGAGTCATGTGAAACAACATAAAAGTTGAAAAATATAAGCAATAACACTCATACTGTTTAAATCTGCTCTATAGGCTACATCTAGTTTCTTTTTAGCGTGTATTGTATATAGAAATAAGTTTTCTTTTTTTTTGTGTGCATTTATACACCTGGTATGCTTTAAATCAACGTGTACTGTATGAGTCTCTTAACAGCTGAACCGTGAAGACGAAGGGGGGGTAAGCAAATCAAGCTGTGACACCCCAAGGCACGGCAAGCTATAAAGTGTATAGCAGACTGACTGGGTTATTACAGAGGTTGGCAGTGCCATATAATCTACCTGAAATATTAAATCATTACAGGGTATCTTAGATCTGTAGAAAATTTAAAACTCATAAGTTTGCATAAAGCCCACAAAGAAGGTTAAGCACTTAATGACTGTATAAATAACTTAAATTGTTAAGTCCGTGCTGTATTGAAAAATTGTCTTTGAAAGAGGGTTCATGTTTTGTATGACTTGTTAGGTCTGCACATCAAGTGTTATTTTGGGTCTTCACGTAGTGTGTTAATAACTGCTAATTTGATAGAATCCACCAGATAAGTTAAGTGTTCACATCGTGTGTTGTTTCTATACTAGGGCGCTGAAGTGTTGAGTTATTACATACAGCAGTGAATTGCTAAAGGGCTGCCTAAATCTGTATATACTTGTGTAATGCTGTAAAAGGTACCTGAGAAGTGTTGTTTTATATCCTGCTCATAGGTATGAATAGGGGTACATTTCACCAAATTGGTATATCCAGTAACAAGTGAAAAAACTATCCAGGACTAGATAAGAGGCTAATAGACTCTACAGCTCTGTGCAAAAAACTGTAAATTATAAAGTATTAAACTATCTTTTCGGACATAGAGCTAGAAGAAGGCTAGAAGGTTGAAGTTGGGCCTCCGCATATTAGGCTAAACAGAATAATTAAGTAATAGCCCTAGACAGTTAAGTACAATCAGCCAGGGTTAAAGACACAGAAGCTATCTGTTTAAGTAGTATTTTGCACTTTGCAAAAAGGGGGTAGCTAAAACATTTAGTCCTCATAAACTGAGTCAGATTAAATAAGGACACAAGTGCAGTCGAATACACACATTTAGGTGCCAAGCTGAGGATTGAATAAAGAATAGCCTTAACTAGCCGACCCAATGGAGAAATTTATTACAAATTCTAGAAATAAATCTCCAGCTATGCCTCCAAGGAGGGATAGAAAACCAAAGTCCTCACAAGAAAACATGCAAGAAGTAACTATAAGGAGCCCTGATCTTAATGTAGAGAAACAATTAACAACGAATCAGCTGGCGGAACTGATTCTGCCCCAATTTGAAATGGTGAAGAGTGAAATTTCAGAATTATCAAATGAAATAAAACAATTTTCAAATAGACTTACTGAAATAGAATCCAGAATCTCAAATGTAGAAGATAGACATTTTACACAAGAAGCAGTTATAGATACACATTCAGATGAGATCAAGATATTAAAAGCTAAAATTGAGGACCTCGAGGATAGGTCCAGGCGGAGTAATGTACGTGTAATAGGGCTCCCAGAGTCAGGAGAATTTGAGGACCTCTTATTATTCAGCGCTCAAACACTACCCAAACTATTAGGCCTACAAGTAGTAGATGGGAGTTTTCAGGTGGAAAGGGCACACAGGGTTGGTATAGTAAGGCAGACAAAAGACGGCAGTGCGCGACCAAGAATGGTCATGATAAAATATCTAAACTTTCAAGACAAAGTAAAAATTATGCAAAAGTATAGACAAGCCCAGACACTCACTATAAACACTAAGCAGATTCTCTTATTTCAAGACTTTTCTTTGGAAACGTCGACAAAGAGGCGTGCTATGGCACCATTCTGCTCAGGTCTAATCAAGGCAGGGTTGAAAGCAACCATGAAATACCCAGCGAAAATTACAGTATTGGGCATGGATGGGGTCATAGCACTGAACACAATTGAGGATGCAAAAGATTTTTGCAGAGAAAATAAAATTGAAGTATAATGTAATTCTTAGAGTTCACTAGCTATTTTAGGAAAGAGAGAATGCAATGGAGGTATCACCAAAAGGACAGGGAGGGTTGGGGGGATACGGGGGAGAGGGCCCTTTTTTTTTTTTTTTTTTTTCTTCTCTCCTCTTTTATTTTTTTTTAAGTAATGATTAAATACAGGAAAAATGAATAGTTCATTAAAGTTAATATCATGGAATGTGGGCGGAATAACATCACCCATTAAGCGAAAAAATATTCTCAAAGAAGCTAGGAAGCATAAGCCAGATATTATATTTTTACAAGAATTGCACCTGAAAAAAGCAGAGATAGGAAAGTTAAAAACAAACTGGATAGCTGAGATTGTCGCAACACCATGTGAGAAACGTAAGAGAGGGGTCGCGATCATGGTGGGAAGAGATCTATCGTACTCATTAATTAAGCAAGAACTAGACCCAGAAGGGAGGTACATAGTGTTACAATTAAATATAGATGATAAGACTTGGACGTTATGCAATTTATATGCCCCAAATAACTGGGATACAAAGTTTTGGGAAAAGATGAAGCAGGTCCTAACCCCCTACATCGGGCAGAATTTGATCGTAGCAGGGGACTTTAACAGTACAATGTGCCCAGACTTAGATAGATATAAAGTCCGGAGGAGAGCGGCCAATCTTAGGGAAGCTAAGCAATTGCAAAGCTTTACACGTATACTAAAATTACATGACGCATGGCGCATTCAGCATCCAGATGCACGGGAATTCACATGCGAATCGGGTGCCCATAAAAACTTTTCTCGAATTGACATGTTCCTATTAGATGAGCAGGTTATGAGAAATCAAGTTGAATCTCAGATTTCGGAGATAATCTTATCTGACCATGCGATTGTAGGCCTAAGGATTATGTCGGGTGTTCCCCCCAAGAAAACAGTTAATACTTTTCGCTTTCCGCAGTATATGAATAAAAATGCAAATTTTGTAAATTGGCTAAAGCAAAAATGGAGAGAATACTCCATTCAAAATAGAGAGTATGATAATAAAACTGAGATATTTTGGGAGGCAGGTAAGGCAGTTATTCGGGGGGAGGTGAAAGCATACATGATTAAAAGAAGCAGGAAAAATAGGGCGAGAGAAACACAGCTTTCAAACCAACTTAGAAACAATTATGCAAAATATCTCAGATTACCCAATAAGGAGAATTGGGACAAATACAAAACAGCAAGAGTAGAAAGGGAATGTTTTTTAAAGAAGATCGGAGCGCAGGAAGAACTAAGAAACAGGGCCACATTTCAGGGCTGCCAGGGTATATCGGCCAAACACCTGGCTAGACTGATCAAATTCAGGAAGAAATCAAACCAAATTCTTGCTATTAGAACAGGAGGGAAACTTTCTACGAATAAACAGGAAATTAGCAGTACATTCTTTAATTACTATAGTAATTTATATGCTAAGGAGGAAGTGAACGAGACGCAAAAAGAGCTGTTCTGGCTGGGGTTAGACATCCCTCAAATCTCTCAGGAAGCGTTACAGACCATTAATGCTCCTATCACCGAAGCAGAGATATTAGATACTATAAAAAAGTTAAAATCCGGTAAGGCCCCAGGGCCAGACGGTTTATCGGCAGAGTTTTACAAAATTATGGCAACAGAGATATCTGCCACCTTAACTAAATTATTCAACAAATATTATTTGCAGAAAGATATGAAGTCAATCTATTTTTCTGATTCAGTAGTGACTTTAATTCATAAAAAAGATAAGGACCCAACTAATGTAGCGTCGTACCGCCCAATTTCACTCCTAAATCAGGACTACAAAATTTTAATGTCTCTGATAGCGGATAGAAATAAAAAAAATCTATTACGGAAATTATACACCCTGACCAGGCAGGTTTCATTCCAGGGAGAAACTCAGTTCGGAATATGCGTAGAGTCCTTACTACCATCGACTACCTACATCGGGTCGACCAGGACGCCGGAAATAAACCTTACCCTGAAGATATAGCATTACTTACCGTGGATGCGGAAAAAGCTTTTGACTCAATTATATGGGATCACCTTATAAATTCATTAAGAAAGTTTGGCTTTTCCGGCGCCCTGGTTGACCTGATTGGGTTAGTATACAATAAACCTAGATCCCAACTTCTTATTAATGGAGAATTATCTCAGAATATTATTCTGGGCAAAGGAACACGACAGGGGTGCCCCTTATCACCATTACTTTTCGATATCGCACTGGAACCATTAGCTATATATATAAGAAAGACCCTTCCTCCGGTCCTGCTAGGAAAACAGCAGGTATCTATATCAATATACGCAGACGATCTACTAATATTTTTACAAAATACGAAACAGAATATACCACGTTTTATGCAAATATTAGATATATTTAGTTCATTTTCTGGGTATAAAATTAACATCAGCAAATCAGAAATTTTGTGGATTATGAAAAATAGAAATAGCTATGCAGATATGTTTAAAGAAGTAAAAAGTATTAAGTACTTAGGGATAAAGATCAGCAAGAATCCGGCACAATGGTATCAGCTCAATTTTAAAGAAATCTTTCAGAAGTTACATCATGATCTAGCAAAGTGGAATCTATATTACTTATCTATCTCGTCTCGTATAAATGTGATAAAAACCATTATATTCCCAAAATTTTTATTTTTGCTACAGAATTTACCATTATTATTGCATAAGAAAGATATTAATAGTTTCAACAAGGCATGTGCTTTATTTATTTGGGGGAAAAAGACTTCACGTATTGCATTTAGCAAGCTCACCCAGGAGAAGCAGTTTGGGGGTTTCTCGTGTCCCAACATTAAATATTACAACATAGTTTCTCTGGTCAAATTTGGGGTGGATTGGCTCAGCAGAGCAGATTATGTTACATATTACGAACAGGAAACAGAATTAATTAAACCATTCAATCTGCAGGCTCTGCTCCATTATCCATATAAACATTTACCAAGCAATGTAAGTAAATTAACTACAATCGCAAACATAGTGCTTGCGTGGCAGAAATTTTGTAAATTACTTGGGACAGAATACCAGATCTCCAGATTGCTTCCGATTTGTGGCAGCCCAGCATTTTCACCAGGCTACAGTAACAAAATATTTCATATGTGGAAGAATACAGGCCTGATTTATGTATCTCAACTGAAAGAACCCCAAACTGGGATAATCAGATCCTTTGCAAATTTGGCGAGCGAATATAATCTGCCATCTCAACATTTTTATGCATATCTACAGGCTCGCCATCTTATAAATGATTATGAAAAAAGGCTCTGTGAGAACTGGACGCAAACAAATATTGAGGCAGGCATTACGTTATATAAAGCAGGCATCAGATCAATATCAGTTTGGTATCAGTATATTATGACCCAGGAAGGCGAACTGCATATTAATCAGATCAAACAAAGATATGCAATTTACTTTCCACACATCCAAGATAATGATATAATAGATAGTCTAAAAAGAACAGCAGAGGCGACAGATAGAATTAATTTGAGAGAATCTCAGTACAAGGTTGTCAACAACTTTTATCTAACCCCAGCCAGAATTGCTAAATGGTCTCAACTTCAGGTAGCATGTCCTAAATGCCATAAGGTTAAAGCGGACCTACTGCATTATCTTTGGGGATGCCCCAAGATTGTACAATTTTGGAATAAGATCCAATACTGGATAAATAAAAAAACAGGAGCTACGATAGAACTGGGAGCAAAACATATATTTTTTTTATACCCATCCCAAAACAAGGGAGACAGATTATTTATAAACACAGCAATCTTGATAGCTAGAAATCAAATATGTAAAATATGGAAGCAAAAGATTCCCCCTTCTATAGCGGAATTTGTAAATCATATGAGAAGTCAGATTTTCCTAGAGATAATCGGACTGGATAAAGAGGTAGACAAAAAGATTAATATATTTTTTAAGAAGTGGAAAGCCTATATCCACGGAGAACCTATAACAATACAATATCACATCCTATCTCCCTTTCGAGACTCGATACCCTTTTAAGAATTAACTTTAGATGGCTCAGTACCTCCAAACTGGTTACACAGATAATAAGACAGGACTGTTATGTGTTTGTTTGTTTTTTTTCTCTTCTTTTCTTTTTTTTCTTCCCCCTCTATCCCCCCCCCCCCCCCTCTGGGGCAGCAATACTAATTTTCTTTGAGTTTTTGTGAGACAATGTAGAGTATACTCTATTATATGTTAAGACAGATTATACGTAGTATCTACATAGGATATAGACTAGTTCAAGATAAAGACTAAGTTGGCAAAATCAAGACACTGGTTCAGGAACAGATCAAAATATTTCAGACGGAAAAGATTGGGATTGAGTGTTCCTAAAGCGAATGTAAGAAAGTAGATAAAAGGCATTGGTGGGAGAAGCTAAGATATTCCAGTAAAATTGATCAGCTATAATTGGAAAAATAAGTAAAGGTCAGGTAACACAGAAACGTGTCATTTCATTTTTCTTTTTTTTCTTCCTTTTTCTGTATTTGAAATAGATGTATTTGTATTTTTCTGAGATGAATCGTATTGTATTGTTTTTCTTTTTGTAGCTTCACCCCCAATAAAAAAGATTTTGAAAAGCCTGCCATCCATGGATTCTGTCAGTGTTTTGATCTGTTCACCATCAACATTGCGTGCAGCAGCAACCACAGCCTCCCAGACACTGTTCAGAGAGGTGTACTGTTTTCCCTCCTTGTAAATCTCACATTTGATGATGGACCACAGGTTCTCAATGGGGTTCAGATCAGGTGAACAAGGAGGCCATGTCATTAGATTTTCTTCTTTTATACCCTTTCTTGCCAGCCACGCTGTGGAGTACTTGGACGCGTGTGATGGAGCATTGTCCTGCATGAAAATCATGTTTATCTTGAAGGATGCAGACTTCTTCCTGTACCACTGCTTGAAGAAGGTGTCTTCCAGAAACTGGCAGTAGGACTGGGAGTTGAGCTTGACTCCATCCTCAACCCCCGAAAAGGCCCCACAAGCTCATCTTTGATGATACCAGCCCAAACCAGTACTCCACCTCCACCTTGCTGGCGTCTGAGTCGGACTGGAGCTCTCTGCCCTTTACCAATCCAGCCACGGGCCCATCCATCTGGCCCATCAAGACTCACTCTCATTTCATCAGTCCATAAAACCTTAGAAAAATCAGTCTTGAGATATTTCTTGGCCCAGTCTTGACGTTTCAGCTTGTGTGTCTTGTTCAGTGGTGGTCGTCTTTCAGCCTTTCTTACCTTGGCCATGTCTCTGAGTATTGCACACCTTGTGCTTTTGGGCACTCCAGTGATGTTGCAGCTCTGAAATATGGCCAAACTGGTGGCAAGTGGCATTATCATACACTTTTATATATTTTGTTTGGAAGAGGATTTTCTATAAGCGTCTAGGATGTTGTGGTAATCAAAGTAATAAGGTAAATGTTGTATTTGTATCAGAGGTGCTATTCCACATCAGATGATATAGACTTAACCCCTCTGAAGTTATTATATGCCAGAAGTGAGAGTTATGGTAGAGACACTAAGTCAGTATTAACTCAAATTAGGCAGGCATGTATCTTATGACATAGATAGGTAAAATGAGGATAAGGCATACAATGTTATTACTTGCAACTGCAAATGAATAGTTTGGCGAAAGCCCAGCATACAACCTGACACCTAGTTCCCACTTGAATGAGCAGTCCGTTACTACAGGTATTAGGAAGGCAGTTGAGGCTTCTTTGCAAATAGAAAGTAGGCTTAAAGCGTTTCTCTGTGGTGAGAGCTAAGCGGTAGTTCCCTGAAAGCCGGGACCGGCAATAGCTGATGACATCACAGGCAGGAACACAGGCAGCGTCTCTCACGCTGTGAAGCAGAGTGCTGACAGGAAGATTCAGTTCAATCGGCTGATTGCAGGAAGGTAGATCGTGAAGCCGGATTGGCTCAGAATTCACTACGGTTAGAGAATCAATAATCCAGCAAAAGGAATGGTAAGTGACAGGTTTAAATAGGATAAGAGGAGACAAGGGGCCAATAGGGAAAGGCAAAAGAGATTCTGACATATCCCCCCCCCAAAGGAACCCACAGCGAGGGTTCAAGGACTAGGGCGATCCGGATTCCGGCGATGGAATAAGGTAACACAACGAGGTGCTGATACAGAGGAGGCAGGTTCCCAAGAATCCTCAGCATGATCATAGCCCTTCCAATGGATCAAGTACTCCAAACGACCTCTTCGGCGTCTGGAGTCAAGAATAGACTGGACCTCGTATTCCACATCCTGAGAGAGAACATGTGAAACGGTATTAGATGGTAAACGTCCATCATGACATGGTTTGATCAGGGAGACATGGAAAGTGGAATGAATCTTGTATGAGTCGGGGAGTCTAAGGGTGACAGTAGCCGGGTTTCTGATAGCCAGAATTGGGAATGGACCAATGAAGAGTTTACTCAACTTCCGAGATGGAGTGTGCAAACGAAGGTTCTTGGTAGACAACCAGACTAGCTGACCAACCTGGTACTGAGGTTGTGGTGTGTGTCGCAAATCGTAGAACTTTTTATGGGAAGCTTGAGCATGCTTGATGTTGTCCCGAGCAACCGCAAAGGTTTCTGAAATGTCATTGACAGTATCATTAACAGTCGGATTTGGGGATGGCAAGTAAGGTAAGTAGTCAATCCTGGGATGTATTCCATGGTTGATAAAAAACGGACTGAAACCAGTTGAAGAGTTAGTGGCATTATTGTAGGCAAATTCCGCCAACGCAAGATGGTCAGCCCAAAATTCCTGTTGATTGGAACAGAAACAGCGGAGATACTGTTCCAACCACTGATTTGTGCGTTCTGCTTGCCCATTGGTCTGAGGGTGATATGAAGTAGTGAGTTTTTGAGTTATGTTCAAAGTCCTACAAAGATGTCTCCAGAAACGGGACGTGAATTGTGATCCTCTGTCGGTTAATATGACCAAGGGAAGGCCATGCAAACGAACTATCTCTTTGATGAACATGTCACTCGTTTGTTGTGCGGTGGGTGTGCCAACCGCCGGTAAGAAATGGGCCATTTTTGACAGGAGATCGACTACTACAAGTATGGAGGTGTAGGAGGAAGATTTCGGCAGGTCGACAATGAAATCCATTGCAAGATGGGTCCAAGGAGTCTCAGGGACTGGGTAAGGCTGTAAAAGGCCTACTGGAAAAGAATGTGATGGTTTAGTAGTGGCACAAGTAGTGCAATGAGTGATGTAGTCATGAACAGACGTAGCCATAGCTGGCCACCAGTAGTGCCGTTTAAGGAGATTCAACGTTTTCCATTCCCCAAGGTGTCCTGTAAGAGGTGAGTCATGATAAACTTGAAGGAGAGTGGTCCTGTAGGTAGGAGGAATATAAAGTTGATCAGCATGGAAGAGATGACCATTAGATTTCTTATGAAGCAGATGTATAGGTTTTGTGGGATCCTCAAGCTGAGATTTCTGGAAGGCAGGATCTGAGTTAACAATCATACCTAAGAATTTTGAGCTAGGGATGATGGAGGTTGGAATGTCAGTCAAAGGTGGTCTAGTGTCTCTTCTGGATAAAGCATCAGCCTTACCATTGCGGATCCCAGGGCGGTACATGATGACAAAGTCGAAGCGGGAGAAGTACAAGTTCCACCGAAGTTGTCTGGCGGATAATGTCCTGTTTTGTTGCAGATATTGCAAATTTTTGTGGTCTGTTATAATGATAGTGGGGAACTTGGCACCTTCTAAGAGGTGTCTCCACTGGTCAAAAGCAGATTTTATTGCTAAAAGTTCTTTCTCCCCAACAGGGTAGTTACGTTCAGCTGGAAGCATGAGCCTGGATAAATACGCGACAGGATGCATAGAATCAGTGAGCGATTGTTTTTGTGACAGCACTGCCCCCAGAGCATAATCTGAAGCATCAACCTCAACTATATATTGTAGTTCAGCATCAGGGAATGTGAGTATTGGTGCAGTGGTGAAGTCAGTTTTTAATTTTTCAAAAACCCTCTGACAGTCTGAAGTCCAGTTGAATGGTTGAGTTTGTTTTGTTAGGTCAGTGAGAGGTCTGGCAGTATGAGCGAAACTTTTAATAAATTTACGATAAAAATTCGCAAAACCGAGGAATCTTTGCACCTCTTTTCTGGTTTTTGGAGTGGGCCACTGAATGATAGCTTGGATTTTAGAATCATCCATCTTAATACCTTTATTAGAAATGACATAGCCTAGAAATGTGACTTGTGTGCTGTTAAACTCACATTTTTCTAATTTCGCATACAAGCGGTGTTCACGGAGCCGTGCTAGAACAGTTCTTACGTGTGTAATATGTTCTTGTTGGTTGTCAGAAAAGATAAGTATATCATCTAGATATACAACGATAAAATTATCTAGTATGTCTTTAAATATATCATTTATGAAGCACTGAAATGTTGCTGGAGCATTACACAACCCGAAAGGCATGACTGTATATTCATACAGGCCATAACGAGTTCTGAAAGCTGTTAACCATTCATCTCCAGCCCTCATTCGTATGAGATTATAAGCCCCCCGAAGGTCCAGCTTTGTAAAGACCTTTGCAGTACGTAATCTCTCGATAAGCTCAGGAATGAGCGGCAAGGGGTAGCGGTTTTTCTTAGTTCTCTTATTTAACTCCCTATAATCAATGATAGGCCTAAGTGACTGGTCTTTATTCTTTACAAAAAAGATTCCAGCCCCAGCTGGAGAGGTGGAGGGTCTTATAAAACCCTTTGTGAGATTTTCTTGCAAGTACAGTTTTAAATTATCTAGTTCGGGTTTGGAAAGTGGATATATGTGACCTACAGGTATGGTTGCGCCTGGCAATAAGTCGATAGGACAATCATATGGCCTATGTGGTGGGAGTGTTTGTGCATCAACCTTATTGAAAACATCTTGAAAATCAGAATAATCATCAGGTATTATACTAGTGGTTGAAAGTAGAATGTTGTTAATAGGGTAGCATGTCTGTGAACAATAAGATGAAGATAATTTAACAGTCATTTGTTCCCAATCAAACTCAGGTTTATGTATTTGTAACCAAGTGAGCCCAAGGATAATAGGGAAAAGGGGACTTGGTATAACGTCAAAGCTAAGTGACTCCCTGTGACCAGTGTTAGAATGCATAAGTAAAGGTATGGTTTCTAAAGTTATGGGACCTGTTGAAAGAGATGAACCATCCACCAAATTGATAGAGACAGGAGACTGTTTTGCTTGTGTAGGTATTTTATTACTATTTACAAGATCAAAATCTATATAGTTCCCTGATGCTCCAGTATCGATAACTGCGTCAATCCTTATACTGTGTTGATCCCACTGTAATGTAAGAGGTATGGATATATGAGGTGGTGTTAACTTAGTAAATGATAGTGATACAGTGTTAGTGGTATTCTTACCTAATTTCATCTTCTTTAACAAAGGACAGGCGTTCACATCATGCTCTGGGGCAGCGCAGTACATGCACAATCTATGTGCTCTTCTCCTTCCTTTTTCCTCTGTTGAGAGGGGGCCTCTAATAAAGCCGATATCCATAGGAGTTTCAGTCTCCTTAGGAAGAGTTGAGGATGGATTGGAGCGTCTGTAAGAAGCTGGTGGGTTGTTTGACCTTTCTTGTTTGCGTTCGCGCAACCTTCTATCAATAGTGGTACAATGGATGAACAAGTCTTCCAATCTCTCTGGGACACCAGTGCGGGACAGTTCATCCTTGATGTCCTCAGAGAGCCCAGATCTAAATTGGTGTTTAAGTGATGGTTCATTCCATTTAGAATCAACTGCATATATTTTAAACTGTGAGATGTAATTCTCAACGGGTTGTCTGCCTTGTCGCAGGGCCCTAAGAGAGGTTTCTGCGGTCTCCTGTTTAAATGGATCATCATAAAGTAATGCAAAGGCTGTTAAGAAATCCTGAATGGAATTTAATATGGGATTTTGTGTTTCAAACAGGCTGTCTGCCCAAGCACGAGGCTCACCCCTCAAATAAGAAATTATTGTTAGTACCTTTATTCTGTCATTACTGTACGTTCTTGGTTTAAGTTCAAACAGTAGGATACAAGCATTTCTGAATTCTTTAAATGTAGCTCTATTACCAGTGAATTTGTCAGGTAATGATACCTGGGGCTCAGGAAGTACTTCAGTATGTGCAGGTTTAGCTGTGTAAATCTCTCTAAAACAATCTTTCAGGACCTGGTTTTCTGTTTGTACCTCCCTGAGTGTTTGGGTAATTGTATCCATACGTTGTGTTAGAGAGGTAACCTGGTTAGCTAATTCATTCACATCCATAATTGCTTATAACCTCTATTTTTAGGCTGGATTATTATATCATACACTTTTATATATTTTGTTTGGAAGAGGATTTTCTATAAGCGTCTAGGATGTTGTGGTAATCAAAGTAATAAGGTAAATGTTGTATTTGTATCAGAGGTGCTATTCCACATCAGATGATATAGACTTAACCCCTCTGAAGTTATTATATGCCAGAAGTGAGAGTTATGGTAGAGACACTAAGTCAGTATTAACTCAAATTAGGCAGGCATGTATCTTATGACATAGATAGGTAAAATGAGGATAAGGCATACAATGTTATTACTTGCAACTGCAAATGAATAGTTTGGCGAAAGCCCAGCATACAACCTGACACCTAGTTCCCACTTGAATGAGCAGTCCGTTACTACAGGTATTAGGAAGGCAGTTGAGGCTTCTTTGCAAATAGAAAGTAGGCTTAAAGCGTTTCTCTGTGGTGAGAGCTAAGCGGTAGTTCCCTGAAAGCCGGGACCGGCAATAGCTGATGACGTCACAGGCAGGAACACAGGCAGCGTCTCTCACGCTGTGAAGCAGAGTGCTGACAGGAAGATTCAGTTCAATCGGCTGATTGCAGGAAGGTAGATCGTGAAGCCGGATTGGCTCAGAATTCACTACGGTTAGAGAATCAATAATCCAGCAAAAGGAATGGTAAGTGACAGGTTTAAATAGGATAAGAGGAGACAAGGGGCCAATAGGGAAAGGCAAAAGAGATTCTGACAGGCATCTTGGCAGCTGCACGCTTGACTTTTCTCAGTTCATGGGCAGTTATTTTGCGCCTTGGTTTTTCCACACGCTTCTTGCGACCCTGTTGACTATTTTGAATGAAACGCTTGATTGTTCGATGATCACGCTTCAGAAGCTTTGCAATTTTAAGAGTGCTGCATCCTTCTGCAAGATATCTCACTATTTTTGACTTTTCTGAGCCTGTCAAGTCCTTCTTTTGACCCATTTTGCCAAAGGAAAGGAAGTTGCCTAATAATTATGCACACCTGATATAGGGTGTTGATGTCATTAGACCACACCCCTTCTCATTACAGAGATGCACATCACCTAATATGCTTAATTGGTAGTAGGCTTTCGAGCCTATACAGCTTGGAGTAAGACAACATGCATAAAGAGGATGATGTGGTCAAAATACTCATTTGCCTAATAATTCTGCACTCCCTGTATATATGTATATATATATATATATATATATATATATATATATATATATATATATATATATATATAAAAATAATTAGAACATATTCTGCTATGTGCAGAACATTGGAATGTAAAATATTCACTGTATATACAGTATAATACTTAAAGGGACATAATACTCATATGCTAAATCACTTGAAACTGATGCAGTATAACTGTAAAAAGCTGACAGGAAAATATTACCTGAGCATCTCTATGTAAAAAAGGAAGATATTTTACCTCACAATTTCCTCAGCTCAGCAGAGTAAAAAAAATATATGAAGAAATGAACAGCAGCCAATCAGCATCAACAGTACTGAGGTCATGAACTCTTTTACTTCGATTTCATGAGATTTCACTTAACTCTCATGAAATTTCATAGTAAACTTCCTTAAACTGAATAGGGAATTAAGATGAGAGTGCATGAAGCTCGCTCCTTTGCCTGTCCCGGGACAAACATACTGATTTGCTGCTTAGAAGTCATTTACAATGGGATGTGGCTACTGGGGAACTTTTGAGGTAAAATATCTTTCTTTTTTACAGAGATGTTCAGGTGATATTTTCTAATCAGCTTTTTACAGCTATGCTGCATCACTTTCAAGCGTTTCAACATTTGGGTATCATGGCCCTTTAATTATTATTAAAAATGAGTATGTTCTATTTATTCATAAATACATATTTCTACATATATCTTATGGTATTTTGGTACTATATCTATCGATCTAATCTATCTATCTATACCTATATACATACATAGATTATTATATATATATATATATATATATATATATATATATATATATAATTAGAAAATATTCTGCTATGTTCAGAACATTGGAATGTGAAATATTCACGGTATATACACAGTATAATACTTTATTAAATATGAGTATTGCATAAATATGCTTTTACATGTTTTCCCCTACTTGACTGCAAAGGGCTCCAATGACCTTATATTTATGTCTATATATGTATACATCTGTATTTATGTGCTTGTATGTGTATTGTTGAAAATAATAAGCAATATCTGTAACTGTTTTTTCTGCAGTGCTTTGTGAAGTCTGAATGGGTTAATTTCTTTGCGCACATTTTTAGTCAGGAGAGGCCAGTCTTGCTTAAGGGGCAATGTTTTATGGTAGCTAGTGTATGTCTGTTTATTTTTCTCCTAAATCTAATCCTTTCCTATCCTTGTATCTGAGCATTCAAGTCCCTTGTTGTCCTGGTAGGCCAAACATATGTGAGTATATGGATGGATGTATACCATAAATTAGTAAGCTTGTAGAATGATATGCTTTTTACACAGCTCTCTTTGTTAACATAAGAGCAGACATTAGTTCATCCCTGACCTTTGCCTTTTTTTTTATATACGGTAAGACAGTTAAACCAGCTACTTTGAGGAATAAAATTTAGTGAATAGAATTCAGTCTAACTGTATTTTTTACTTATGTTATAACCATATTTGGTAAAAACCCTTGCATTTTAGCTAGCCAATCATAAACTGTATTAGCCTAGATATGGAGTCCAGGAATGCCCTGCCTCCTGTGTATAAATATTTGGGAAGGGGACTGACCCCCCCAGAGAAAACTTTGTATTCATTCTCTCCTCACTGCAGTGTGTTTTTCAATAAACGAACCCTCTTTAACCTGTCGTGGTCTGAAGAGTTATTCAGTCCCAGGGTGAATATCACCAACACATGGCATCACGAACAGGATAGCACAATCTCAGACACTAGTCCAAGTAGCAAAGGCTTTCTTCTCCAGGGGCACTCAATTAATACCGGTCTTAATTGAATGGTAAGAGCATTTTCTGTTTTGTAACGGTAATTGAGTGTCTCTGGGTAAGGGGTCAGAGCTGTTTGGCGTTCTGGGTGATGCTATCCTAAGAGGCTCCGTTTATTGATTTATTAATGTTGTGTGTTGTATTGTCTAAATTGTTTTTGTAAAAGTAAAAAACTTGTGACCTAGGAAGGTGTCTATTAAAAGGCAACTGCAATTAGGAGACTGGGTTTACAGGTCTAGCCGCCCCAACCTGACTGCAAGTCCCACCGGACGTTAACCAGTCAGTGTTTGAATGCAAGGGGAACTGTGACAAACCTATATACGAAACAGTGACCTGGAAACATAGTTATCTGTTATCCGATTATTTGTTTAGGAAAACCTCCTGGATAAGCCCTGATTAGACAGCTTTATTTCTTGTATGAGCACTGATAGTATTCCCAGTGAAGAAAATATTGTTAGTCTTAGTCAAGGGGCTATCCTGGGTAGACGTAAGACTGCAGCGGTCATTTAAGGGCAGACATGTGGTGTAGTGTTGCCAGGTTGGGGTGAAGGTTCCCCTGATACAATACAATTCTCTTTTGTTCAGTTCTGTTGGTTTTGTTGTTCTAGTTTTTTTTTAGAATTTGTGTTAATTGTAAGTAAAAACCCCAAGTGACATTTAAAAAAATAGTAAATAGAATATATGAATCAACACCATGGCCTTTTTTGTAATAAGTATCATACTAAATGGTCCTGAATAACAGATTACAGGGTCCAATATATGGCCAGAGGGTGGCTCTTGGAACCTAGATAAAATAAATACCCTAAGTAATGTTTTAACAGAGGTTTCAAAAAAGAACAACCCTACATCAGAAGAGTGGAAAGCATATTTTAAATGGAATACTGAGGCAGTAAAAAGACAGCGTGAGTCGTTAAAGGCTTCGCTAGAGGATAATTATCAAAAAGAAATTAAAAAATTAGAATTAAATCTCCCAGTAAGGGAAGAAAAAGAGCAAAAAGAAAAAGAGTGCAAGGGGTAAAAGAATAAAATGTTTCAAATGTGGAATAGTGGGACACATGAGAAAAGATTGTTGGTCACTCACTCCAGCAGCACAAAAACACAGACACAAGAGCTGCATGTAAGAGGGAGGGATATAGGAATACTGATAAGTCTGGTAAAAGTATTTGTTAGAAAAGTTTGTGTTTGAATGATTAAAAGATTAAGTAATAAATTAAAACTGTGCCCTATATATTCCTTAAGTGACATTTTAAGTAGGGTAAAGCATGTTTTAGTGTTTTGTTAATCAGGGAGTACCCATGGACAAAGTAATTGTATATTATTCAATTTTGTCAGAATGTAATGCTCATTAAAATGTGTATAAATATTGAAGAGGTGCTGGAGGTATGTAAGGAGATATTAGAGGTAGATATGTGCGATTTGTTTCGGATCGATTCGGAAATTCGGTCGAATTCGGTAAATTCGGAGATTCGGATCGCTTCAAATTTCCGAATTAAAATAGTGCCGAATCTATGAATAAATCCGAATTAGTTTGGATTTATTCGGTAGATTCGGATGGCAATGGATTACACTAGTATTGTACAGTATATTAGGTTATATCACTCTGCTATGGGTTACACCTAATATACAGTACATAATACTAGTCTAATAAACAGCATATCCCACTTAACACACACCAAAATTCAGAATTTCCGAACCAAACCGAATCGAACCGAATCCAGCCGAATTTATTCAAATCCAAAACAAATCCGGAAAGAATCCGAAACAAATTCATTCTAATTTTTCCGAATTCGAATCGATCCGAACCGAAATTCGGAAAAATCAGAATCGATCCGAACCGAAACTAATTTTTCGATCATGCACAAGTCTAAGTTAGAAGTTTGTATGCTAAGGTTTTTCCACTTTAGGAGTGAATATTTTTTAAGTTTTAATTAGTGGTTGATTGTTAGTGTTCAATGTGTCTCTGTTGTATTATTTTGTCAGAGCAATAGTGTACAATGTGTAGTTTAAGGTAAATGTTGTATTTTAAACTTTTGTGTGTATAAGGTTTATTGTGTTCCCCACTGAAATTACACAGAATTATTGATGGTAAAATATTTGCCACAAATTTTCTTATATATACATATTGTCTTGCATTGATTTGCAGAACTAGCCAGCTGCAATAAATATGCAAAGACAATATTTAGTTCAAATAACATTTAGTGGATGAATACAATTAAACCAGGTATAATCTTAATGAAGATGTTTGTATATGGTTGTTTAACTTCTTTTACTTAATTTTTCAAGTGGAATAAAATGTTTTAACTACAGAAAAAATGTGACACAGATAAGACTTTGAGCAGTCAGACAGTAAAAACATAGGAGCTGCGGTGTTATAAGAAAAAGGAGGGGGAGAGGGGACTGTTTAACCCCTTAATGACCACAGCACTTTTCCATTTTCTGTCCGTTTGGGACCAAGGCTATTTTTACATTTTTGAGGTGTTTGTGTTTAGCTGTAATTTTCCTCTTTCTCATTTACTGTACCCACACATATTATATACCGTTTTTCTCGCCATTAAATGGACTTTCTAAAGATACCATTATTTTCATCATATCTTATAATTTACTATAAAAAAAATTATAAAATATGAGGAAAAAATGGAAAAAAACACACTTTTTCTAACTTTGACCCCCAAAATCTGTTACACATCTACAACCACAAAAAAACACCCATGCTAAATAGTTTCTAAATTTTGTCCTGATTTTAGAAATACCCAATGTTTACATGTTCTTTGCTTTTTTTGTAAACTATAGGGCCATAAATACAAGTAGCACTTTGCTATTTCCAAACCATTTCTTTTCAAAATTAGCGCTAGTTACATTAGAACACTGATATCTTTCAGGAATCTCTCAATATCCATTGACATGTATATATTTTTTTTTAGTAGACAACCCAAAGTATTGATCTAGGCCCATTTTGGTATATTTCATGCCACCATTTCACCGCCAAATGCAATCAAATACAAAAAATCGTTCACTTTTCACAAATTTTTTCACAAACTTTTGGTTTCTAACTTAAATTATTTACAAACAGCTTGTGCAATTATGGCATAAATGGTTGTAAATTCTTCTCTGGGATCCCCTTTGTTCAGAAATAGCAGACATATATGACTTTGGCGTTGCTTTTTGGTAATTAGAAGGCCGCTAAATGCCACTGCGCACCACACGTGTATTATGCCCAGCAGTGAAGGGGTTAATTAGGGAGCATGTAGGGAGCTTTTTGGGATAGTTTTAGCTTTAGTGTAGTGTAGTAGACAACCCCAAGTATTGATCTAGGCCAATTTTGGTATATTTTATGCCACCATTTCACCGCCAAATGCGATCAAATTAAAAAAAAAGTTAAATTTTTCTCAATTTTAAGTTTCTCACTGAAATTATTTACAAACAGCTTGTGCAATTATGGCACAAATGGTTGTAAATGCTTCTCTGGGATCCCCTTTCTTCAGAAATAGCAGACATATATGGCTTTGGCATTGCTTTTTGGTAATTAGAAGGCCTCTAAATGCCGCTGCGCATCACACGTGTATTATGGCTAGCAGTGAAGGGGTTAATTATGTAGCTTGTAGGGAGCTTGCAGGGTTAATTTTATCTTTAGTGTAGAGCTCAGCCTCCCACCTGAAACATCAGACCCCCTGATCCCTCCCAAACAGCTCTCTTCCCTCCCCCACCCCACAATTGTCCCCGCCATCTTAAGTACTGGCAGAAACTCTGCCAGTACTAAAATAAAAGGTATTTGGCCCTTTTTTAAAAAAAAAAAAAAAGCATATTTACATATGCTGATGTGTATGATGCCCCCTTAGACCCCAACCTCACTGATCCCCCACCTAACAGCTCTCTAACCCTTCCCCTCTGCCTTAATGGGCGCCATCTTGGGTACTGGCAGCTGTCTGCCAGTACCCAGTTTTGCAAAAAATGTGCCTTATTTTTTTTTTAAAAAAGCCCTTTTCTGTAGTGTAGCTTCCCCCCCCCACCAAGACCAACCCCTTCCAGATCCCTTAGATTATAATTATTGGAATTTAAACTATTAGTTTTATTTGCTTTGGACTTTGTTTTTCTGTAGTGTAGCGGTTCCCACCCGCTCCCGCCCCGTGCACGCGCCCGCCCACCACCCCCCGTGCACGCGCGCGCTCCCGTGCGCGCCCCCGTGGCTCCCGCCCCCGATCCCGCCCCCCTCCTCTGCATACAGAGCATCGATGGCCGCCCACCCGCCTCCCACGTAAGCTCCCACCCACCAACGATACCGGCCATCGATGTCCGGTGCAGAGAGGGCCACAGAGTGGCTCTCTCTGCATCGGATGGCCAAGGGGGGTTATTGCAGGATGCCTCCATATCGAGGCATCACTGCAATAACCGGAAAGCAGCTGGAAGCGAGCAGGATCGCTTCCAGCTGCTTTCCAGACCAAGGACGTACGCCACACGTCCTCGGTCATTAACTGTCTTTTTTTTGAGGACGTGTGGCGTACGTCCTTGGTCGTTAAGGGGTTAAGAAGAATGCAGACTCTGACTGTCAGTTCTTGTTAGACAAAGCACATATCCCCTTGTAAATATAGTCTATAATGATTACTTTAGTTGGGAATAAGGGTATATCATACCACATATTAGAACATTTGAGTGTAACTGTAGGTCCTGAAACAGAATGACATGTTCCAAAACTGTTCAATAATGTCATTAGGAAAGACTTACTGTGTAAACTAGGGAAAGTTTTCCTTAATGTGTCTAGAGGGGAACAAGAAAGTGTATACCTGCCTTGGAGTAATAATTGCAGAATCTATGTGTTAAAGATTAGTGACTAATAAAATCGGCAGGGGGAAAGTTTTATTGAAATTAAAGGGACAGTGTACTTGACATTTTTTATTGTTTAAAAAATATAGTCACTTTGTTACCCATTCCCCAGTTTTACATAATCAACACGGTTGTGTTGGCAAAATTATTTTACCGCTGTGATTACTTAGTATCAAAATCTCTTCAGATTTCCCACTTATCTCAGTGCTTTTTTATAAACTTGCAATTTGGCCAATAAGTGCTGACTCTTGCGTCAGTGAATGTTGTATATGTCGCACAGTTAAACTAGCAATGAATTAATGATCTTTTCATAGCCAGACAGTGAAATAAGGGGCGGCCTACAAGTTCTTGGAGATCAGCCTATGAGCCTACCTAGTTTTAGCCTTTAACAAGGAATACCAGACGAACCGATCAAATTTGATGATAAAATTAAAATTTAAAGTTGTTTACAATGACATGCCCTATCTAAATCATTAAAGTTCAATTTTATTGACCCTTTAAAGAGAAACATGAAATACCCTGTATTTTACAATACCCCCTGTGTAAAATGCTGGTGACTATTAGTTTAACATTGCTCAGAAATAGGCTGTAAATATAATATCTGTGATGTTGATTTTGGAGACTATGACATACAACTAACATCAATGCTTAAAGGGACACTGTACCCAAAAATTTTCTTTCGTGATTCAGATTGAGCATGAAATTTTAAGCAACTTTCTAATTTACTCCTATTATCAAATTTTCTTCATTCTCTTGGTATCTTTATTTGAAATACAAGAATGTAAGTTTAGATGCCGGACCATTTTTGGTGAACAACCTGGGTTGTCCTTGCTGATTGGTGGATAAATTCATCCACCAATAAAAAAGTGCTGTCCAGAGTACTGAAACCAAAAAAAAGCTTAGATGCCTTCTTTTTCAAATAATGATAGCAAGAGAACGAAGAAAAATTGATAATAGGAGTAAATTAGAAAGTTGCTTAAAATGACATGCTCTATATTAATAACAAAAGAAAAAATTTGGGTTCAGTGTCCCTTTAAAGGATTACTTTCTGTTATAATTTTTAGGTTAACCAACTAACATATTAAAGTTAATAAACATTAATTAAAACCTACTGACCTATATTTTCTCCAAAACGAAGTTTCATAACGTTCTAAAAGTTATAGCTTTTATTCGCCGATGATGTCACGTTATCCTGCCCACTATTTTCAGCACTGCATGTCCAAAATACTTAAACCAATAACTTTCGGCTAGATTTGGAGTTTTGTCGGTAACGACCCGAAAAACTAACGCCGGCTTTTTTCTGGATGCACCATAAAAACAACTCTGGTATTGAGAGTCCACATAAAGGCTGCGTTAGGCTCCAAAAAAGGAGCGTAGAGCATTTTTAACGCAGCTTCAACTCTCGATACCAGAGTTGCTTACGCAAGCGGCCAGCCTCAAAAACGTGCTCATGCACGATTCCCCCATAGGATACAATGGGGCTGTTTGAGCTGAAAAAAAACCTAACACCTGCAAAAAAGCCGCGTTCAGCTCTTAACGCAGCCCCATTGTTTGCTACGCAGGAAACACCTCCTAAGTCTGCACCTAACACCCTAACATGTACCCCGAGTCTAAACACCCCTAACCTTACACTTATTAACCCCTAATCTGCCGCCCCCGCTATCGGTGACCCCTGCATTTTATTTTTAACCCCTAATCTGCCGCTCCGTAAACCGCCGCTACTTACATTATACTTATGTACCCCTAATCTGCTGCCCCTAACACCGCCGACCCCTATATTATATTTATTAACCCCTAATCTGCCGCCCACAACGTTGCCCCCACCTGCCTACACTTATTAACCCCTAATCTGCCGAGCAGACCGCACCGCTACTATAATAAAGTTATTAACCCCTAATCCGCCTCACTAACCCTATAATAAATAGTATTAACCCCTAATCTGCCCTCCCTAACATCGCCGACACCTAACTTCAATTATTAACCCCTAATCTGACGACCGGAGCTCACCGCTATTCTAATAAATGTATTAACCCCTAAAGCTAAGTCTAACCCTAACACTAACACCCCCTAAATTAAATATAATTTTAATCTAACGAAATAAATTAACTCTTATTAAATAAATTATTCCTATTTAAAGCTAAATACTTACCTGTAAAATAAATCCTAATATAGCTACAATATAAATTATAATTATATTATAGCTATTTTAGGATTAATATTTATTTTACAGGTAACTTTGTATTTATTTTAACCAGGTACAATAGCTATTAAATAGTTAAGAACTATTTAATAGCTAAAATAGTTAAAATAATTACAAAATTACCTGTAAAAGAAATCCTAACCTAAGTTACAATTAAACCTAACACTACACTATCAATAAATTAATTAAATAAACTACCTACAATTAACCTAACACTACACTATCAATACATTAATTAAATACAATTCCTACAAATAACAACAATTAAATAAACTAGCTAAAGTACAAAAAAATAAAAAAGAACTAAGTTACAAAAAATAAAAAAATATTTACAAACATAAGAAAAATATTACAACAATTTTAAACTAATTACACCTACTCTAAGCCCCCTAATAAAATAACAAAGCCCCCCAAAATAAAAAAATGCCCTACCCTATTCTAAATAACTAAAGTTCAAAGCTCTTTTACCTTACCAGCCCTGAACAGGGCCCTTTGCGGGGCATGCCCCAAGAAGTTCAGCTCTTTTGCCTGTAAAAAAAAACATACAATACCCAAGCCCCCCAACATTACAACCCACTACCCACATACCCCTAATCTAACCCAAACCCCCCTTAAATAAACCTAACACTAAGCCCCTGAAGATCTTCCTACCTTGTCTTCACCTCACCGGGTTCAACAATCTGTCCAGAAGAGCTCCTCCGATGTCCTGATCCAAGCCCAAGCGGGGGGCTGAAGAGGTCCATGATCCGGCTGAAGTCTTCATCCAAGCGGGAGCTGAAGAGGTCCATGATCCGGATGAAGTCTTCATCCAAGCGGGAGCTGAAGAGGTCCATGATCCGGATGAAGTCTTCTATCAACGGCATCTTCAATCTTCTTTCTTCCGGATCCATCTTGCAGACCTCCGACGCGGAAAATCCTCTTCTCCCGACGCCTACTAGCCGAATGACGGTTCCTTTAAGGGACGTCATCCAAGATGGCGTCCCTCGAATTCCGATTGGCTGATAGGATTCTATCAGCCAATCGGAATTAAGGTAGGAATATTCTGATTGGCTGATGGAATCAGCCAATCAGAATCAAGTTCAATCCGATTGGCTGATCCAATCAGCCAATCAGATTGAGCTCGCATTCTATTGACTGATCGGAACAGCCAATAGAATGCGAGCTCAATCTGATTGGCTGATTGGATCAGCCAATCGGATTGAACTTGATTCTGATTGGCTGATTCTGATTGGCTGATTTGTACTTTAGCTAGTTTATTTAATTGTTGTTATTTGTAGGAATTGTATTTAATTAATTTATTGATAGTGTAGTGTTAGGTTAATTGTAGGTAATTGTAGGTAGTTTATTTAATTAATTTATTGATAGTGTAGTGTTTAATTGTAACTTAGGTTAGGATTTCTTTTACAGGTAAATTTGTAATTATTTTAACTATTTTAGCTATTAAATAGTTCTTAACTATTTAATAGCTATTGTACCTGGTTAAAATAAATACAAAGTTACCTGTAAAATAAAGATTAATCCTAAAATAGCTATAATATAATTATAATTTATATTGTAGCTATATTAGGATTTATTTTACAGGTAAGTATTTATCTTTAAATAGGAATAATTTATTTAATAAGAGTTAATTAATTTCGTTAGATTAAAATTATATTTAATTTAGGAGGGTGTTAGTGTTAGGGTTAGACTTAGCTTTAGGGGTTAATACATTTATTAGAATAGCGGTGAGGTCCGGTCGGCAGATTAGGGGTTAATAAGTGTAGGCAGGTGGAGGCGACGTTGTGGGGGGCAGATTAGGGGTTAATAAATATAATACAGGGGTCGGCGGTGTTAGGGGCAGCAGATTAGGGGTACATAAGGATAAAGTAGGTGGCGGTCGGCAGATTAGGGGTTAAAAAATTTATTCGAGTGTCAGCGATGTGGGGGGACCTCGGTTTAGGGGTACATAGGTAGTTTATGGGTGTTAGTGTACTTTAGAGCACAGTAGTTAAGAGCTTTATAAACCGGCGTTAGCCCAGAAAGCTCTTAACTGCAGACTTTTTTCCTGCGGCTGGAGTTTTGTCGTTAGATGTCTAACGCTCACTTCAAACACGACTCTAAATACCGGAGTTAGAAAGATCCCATTGAAAAGATAGGATACGCAATTGACGTAAGGGGATCTGCGGTATGGAAAAGTTGCGGCTGAAAAGTGAGCGTTAGACCCTATTTTGAGTGACTCCAAATACCGGCGGTAGCCTAAAACCAGCGTTAGGAGCCTCTAACGCTGGTTTTCATGGCTAACGCCAAACTCCAAATCTATGCCTTTGTGTTTAAAGCTCCATTTTGAAACCTAGGTATTGTAAACGGATTGGTACAGAGCAAAGGATACCCATGGAGTGGGTTTGGAAAACAATTAAATTTGCAGACAAGATTTCTGATATACGGTAGAGATATGTTAATGAAATGCTATTGATTAAAAGCGTATTTGGGGTAGTTAGTTAGTAACAGGCATAGAAAATATTTACTTACAGTGGCCCTTTACGTCTTTTCATATCCAGGTACTTGCTGCACAGTTAAAGAATGATAATCATGTAGTGCATGCCATCTCACCTGGTGATCCTTATAATGGTTGAAAGTTTTTCCAGAAAAATAGCTCTGGAGCCAAAGTAAAAGATGCCTGTCTTGTATTATTAATCACAAATACAGCCACTGAAGTCACAGAAGTTAAATCATGGATCTCCCTACAAATTGGTATAACACAGACTGATCCTATCGCTGGCAAGAAAATCCATAAAGACTGAGCCTTTGGGAAGTATCATTCTCTGATAGTGCTTGATTATTTTCCGAATGTTTAAAGCTAATGAACTGATTTTTTATTTTTCATTATAATTTCTGTATGCTGCATTTACACCCTAGTGATGTTTTTACTGGTGTGTAAAGAAATTATCTGTTTTATAAAGCTTTTAGTAATCACTCAAATGTTAACAATTACTTTTTGTATGATTTATTTATTCTATTACTGTGTAATTGTTATATGTATATCAAACTCACCATGTATCCTTTTATATTTTTGGGTATTCTCAATGTTCCCCGTTATGTCTGCCATACCACCCCATGGGAACAAGAAAATGCATTTATTGTTACTGCCACACTGATGGTACAGGTGCCTTTTGGATCTGTGGTTTCATACCACATATCCATGAGTCTGGTACCTCTGTATTAATGTTCTTTTAATTAAAATACTATTAAATTAGGCATTTCAACAATGTATACAATGTTTCACTATTGACAATGAAACATTACTATATATTCATTTTTATTCTGCTTTTATTTTTTGTAAAGTACATATAAAAAGTGTACTTGTTAAATTTTCTCCCAGTAATGATTGGGTTAATTATTTTAGCTAATGTATCTGGGAGGTTTTGTATATTGCTCCTTCACCACATTTTTTATTTGTTTTTGTTTTTTTGTTTATTTTCAGATGGATTATTAGTTTTGCATTCATTTCAATAGCAGTGAGCATTCAAGGTAGTTAAGGTGTTAATATAATTGTGCTTAAATATTATTATTATTTATTTATGTTTAGCTATTAGATACAGATTACAAAGCAATATAATGTATGTCTGTGGCAACCACAGTCTCTTAAAGAGACAGTACACTGAAAAATGTTTTTTATATTAATCTATTTTAGACTTGTTATACCAGCTGCAGAGTATAAAATGTATGTTGTGTATATGAAGTAGCTGGTTTTGTGCTTTTAAACCACAGCCTTTAACAATGTGTTGAGCTTCAGGTAATGCCATATCTCATTATGTTCATTTACACACACTTGCTTCCTTATCTTTTAATTATGTGGAAAACCAAAGCTCAATACTTAGAGAGAACAAATGGAAAAAATATAATTTTATTACTTAACTATCCTGCATGATATTAAGTTTAGTGTTTTGGATTTTTGATTTGACTTTGGCCTGTCAGGATACCTGGGTAAAATGGGGGTACAGATACTGCAAGGTTTGCTAATCTTTGTTGTACTAATTGTTTTTCTTTCTCTTGTAGTAATCTGTCTCAAATTGATGCTACACAAGCTCTGTAACATTGTCAGCCCAGCAACCAGTAGACTGATGCCCTCCTGTGAAGCTCCAGCCTTGTGTGTGCCCCATTGTTATGACCACGACAACTCTGCCCTGCAGTTTGAGATGGAATTCACCCGACTAAATCATATTGCTGTTTGATGCTATTGTCAGAGTTTAACAGCATCAGAGGAGGGACTGTTGAAAATAATAAGCAATATCTGTAACTGTTTTTTCTGCAGTGCTTTGTGAGGTCTGAATGGGTTAATTTCTATGCGGGCATTGTTAGTCAGGAGAGGCCAGTCTTGCTTAAGGGGCAATGTTTTATGGTAGCTAGTGTATGTCTGTTTATTTTTCTCCTAAATCTAATCCTTTCCTATCCTTGTATCTGAGCATTCAAGTCCCTTGTTGTCCTGGTAGCAGGGGAGGCTCCTCCATTTGTGCACGTTCGCACGTGAACCCCCAAGGGCAAGGAGGAGGAAAACAAAAATTGAGCAAAAAAAAAAATGAGCAAAAAAAAAAAAAATTGTTTAATAAAATATAATTTTATTATAATTTATCCCCAGGACCCCAGCAAGCTGCAATAAATTTCACAATAGTTGATTATTCGTTCCTATAGTACTGCAGTACTGTCTGTTACTGTGTACTACATCTATACTAACTAGCCTAGGTCTAGGAGGCAGGAGGGAGCTAGGAACGGGCAGAGCAGAGCAGAGTGTGCAGACAGATTCAGCTCAGCTGACGTCACCACATCACGCGTCACTAGCCTCACTCCTCCTCTCCCGACCAGGCAGGCTGCTGAGTGACAGACAGTGCACACACCTCCTAATCGCACGTGCGATAGAGAGAGCCCCTATCCTACACAGTGATCTATGCATTCACTGTGCAGGCATAGCTCCTCCCAGCCCGGCATTGCCTATCGAGGCTTAATCACACAGGCTGAAGTGTGCGAGTTGACTTCAGCCTGTGCTCTGCCTCTTCCCACTCTCCCTGAGCCAGCCTCTGATACGCTGTTGCGTACACGTGACGGCCCCCACAAGGCTCCTCCCCCTCAACGGCGTGAAAATCACATTGAGGAGATAGCCGTTGAGCGGATAGGAGCCTTGTTTCAGAGCTCTGTGCAAACTGTTCAACTTGCCTCTCTTGTTTAAAAAAAACAACAATGATAATATCGATATATAAGACTATTCTACGGCCCTTGCAGTTACAGGTCCTGGTTACTGCTGCCTGACTGTGAGTCTGTGACTCTCTGAGTTAGATAGATAGGGTAGGGAGTAGATAGGGTAGGGAGGTCCGAGGAAGATCTGACTTGTTGTGGTGCCTGGGCCTAAAATTATTTTTCTGCAGGCCTGCAGCTTATTAGTTTAGTAGTTTACACTACAGTTGAGTTGACAAGTTGAGAGAGAGTGAGTCAGTAGGACAGAGAGAGAACAGAGTAGACAGTGTCAGTGAGAAAAAAAAAGTTCATTTTTATTTTTACTTAAAAAAAATAGATACAGATTAGAGTACTTAGGTAGTAGGGAGTTCTCACTTAAAGTTAAAACAATTTGCTTTAGTGGAGTAATTTGGGAATAATAAAATAATAATTTTTTAGCAGATTAATTAATAGCAGATTGCAATTAGAAGTTTTGCAAAAAAAGTTACATTTTTTTTTTTACAAAAAGCAGTTGCCTGCTGTGCTGCTGCTGATACTGATACTAGTTGTTGACCGTTGACAGCTGTCACGGTTGCTTACCATTAATAAATTTAAGTATTTTAGCAGATTAATTAATTAGCAGTTTGCAATTAGAAGTTTTGCAAAAAAAGGTAAAAGTTTTTTTTTTTTTAAAAAGCAGTTAACTGCTGTGCTGCTGCTGATACTAGTTGTTGACCGTTGACGGCTGTCACGGTTGCTTACCATTAATAAATTTAAGTATTTTAGCAGATTAATTAATTATCAGATTGCAATTAGAAGTTTTACAAAAAAAGGTAAAAGTTTTTTTGTTTTTTTTTAAAAAGCAGTTAACTGCTATGCTGCTGCTGATACTAGTTGTTGACCGTTGACGGCTGTCACGGTTGCTTACCATTAATAAATTTAAGTATTTTAGCAGATTAATTAATTAGCAGATTGCAATTAGAAGTTTTGCAAAAAAAGGTAAAAGTTTTTTTTTTGTTTTTTTTTTAAAAAGCAGTTAACTGCAGTGCTGCTGCTGATACTAAAATTAGGCAGTAAACCTGCATATTTAACATTCTATATTTTATCTCTAGTGAGCTATATTATTATAATTATTATAAGATATTACCTATTAGTTCTAGTTGATATTTTCTAACAGCTGCAATATATTTTATAACAACCAGCACCGCAAAACTACTTGCCTACTAGTGTTGTATATTTTCTAACAGCTGCAGAGCTACTTACGTTACCTACAAGTTATATATTAGATAAGAACCGCAGAACTATTTAACTATTACTTCTAGTTGTATATTTTCTAACAGCTGCAGAGCTACCTACCTACAAGTTATATATTAGATAAGAACCGCAAAACTATTTAACTATTACTTCTAGTTGTATATTTTCTAACAGCTGCAGAGCTACCTACCTACAAGTTATATATTAGATAAGAACCGCAAAACTATTTAACTATTACTTCTAGTTGTATATTTTCTAACAGCTGCAGAGCTACCTACCTACAAGTTATATATAAGATAAGAACCACAAAACTATTTAACTATTACTTCTAGTTGTATATTTTCTAACAGCTGCAGAGCTACCTACCTAAAAGTTATATATTAGATAAGAACCGCAAAACTATTTAACTATTACTTCTAGTTGTATATTTTCTAAATTGTAGGTAGGTAGTCTTGCAGCTGTTAGAAAATATACAACTAGAAGTAATAGTTAAAAAGTTTTGCTGCAGAGCTACCTACCTACAAGTTATATATTAGATAAGAACCACAAAACTATTTAACTATTACTTCTAGTTTTATATTTTCTAACAGCTGCAGAGCTACCTACCTACAAGTTATATATTAGATAAGAACCGCAAAACTATTTAACTATTACTTCTAGTTGTATATTTTCTAACAGCTGCAGAGCTACCTACCTACAAGTTATATATAAGATAAGAACCACAAAACTATTTAACTATTACTTCTAGTTGTATATTTTCTAACAGCTGCAGAGCTACCTACCTACAATTTATATATTAGATAAGAACCACAAAACTATTTAACTATTACTTCTAGTTGTATATTTTCTAACAGCTGCAGAGCTACCTACCTACAAGTTATATATTAGATAAGAACCGCAAAACTATTTAACTATTACTTCTAGTTGTATATTTTCTAACAGCTACAGAGCTACCTACCTACAAGTTATATATTAGATAAGAACCGCAAAACTATTTAACTATTACTTCTAGTTGTATATTTTCTAACAGCTGCAGAGCTACCTAGCTAAAAGTAATATATTAGATAAGAACCGCAAAACAATTTAACTATTACTTCTAGTTGTATATTTTCTAACAGCTACAGAGCTACCTACCTACAAGTTACATATTAGATAACAACCGCAAAACTATTTAACTATTACTTCTAGTTGTATATTTTCTAACAGCTGCAGAGCTACCTACCTACAAGTTATATATTAGATAACAACCGCAAAACTATTTAACTATTACTTCTAGTTGTATATTTTCTAACAGCTGCAGAGCTACCTACCTACAAGTTATATATTAGATATGAACCGCAAAACTATTTAACTATTACTTCTAGTTGTATATTTTCTAATAGCTACAGAGCTACCTACCTACAAGTTATATATTAGATAAGAACCGCAAAACTATTTAACTATTACTTCTAGTTGTATATTTTCTAACAGCTGCAGAGCTACCTACCTACAAGTTATATATTAGATAACAACCGCAAAACTATTTAACTATTACTTCTAGTTGTATATTTTCTAACAGCTGCAGAGCTACCTACCTACAAGTTATATATTAGATAACAACCGCAAAACTATTTAACTATTACTTCTAGTTGTATATTTTCTAACAGCTGCAGAGCTACCTACCTACAAGTTATATATTAGACAAGAACCGCAAAACTATTTAACTATTACTTCTAGTTGTATATTTTCTAACAGCTGCAGAGCTACCTACCTACAAGTTATATATTAGATAAGAACCGCAAAACTATTTAACTATTACTTCTAGTTGTATATTTTCTAATAGCTACAGAGCTACCTACCTACAAGTTAAATATTAGATAACAACCGCAAAACTATTTAACTATTACTTCTAGTTGTATATTTTCTAACAGCTGCAGAGCTACCTACCTACAAGTTATATATTAGATAAGAACCGCAAAACTATTTAACTATTGCTTCTAGTTGTATATTTTCTAACAGCTGCAGAGCTACCTACCTACAAGTTATATATTAGATAAGAACCGCAAAACTATTTAACTATTACTTGTAGTTGTATATTTTATAACAGCTGCAGAGCTACCTACCTACAAGTTATAAGTTATATATTAGATAAGAACCGCAAAACTATTTAACTATTACTTCTAGTTGTATATTTTCTAACAGCTGCAGAGCTACCTACCTACAAGTTATATATAAGATAAGAACCACAAAACTATTTAACTATTACTTCTAGTTGTATATTTTCTAACAGCTGCAGAGCTACCTACCTACAAGTTATATATTAGATAAGAACCGCAAAACTATTTACCTATTACTTCTAGTTGTATATTTTCTAACAGTTGCAGAGCTACCTAGCTACAAGTAATATATTAGATAAGAACCGCAAAACTATTTAACTATTACTTCTAGTTGTATATTTTCTAACAGCTATAGAGCTACCTACCTACAAGTTATATATTAGATAAGAACCGCAAAACTATTTAACTATTACTTCTAGTTGTATATTTTCTAACAGCTGAAGAGCTACCTACCTACAAGTTATATATTAGATAACAACCGCAAAACTATTTAACTATTACTTCTAGTTGTATATTTTCTAACAGCTGCAGAGCTACCTACCTACAAGTTATATATTAGATAAGAACCGCAAAACTATTTAACTATTACTTCTAGTTGTATATTTTATAACAGCTGCAGAGCTACCTACCTACAAGTTATATATTAGATAAGAACCGCAAAACTATTTAACTATTACTTCTAGTTGTATATTTTCTAACAGCTGCAGAGCTACCTACCTACAAGTTATATATAAGATAAGAACCACAAAACTATTTAACTATTACTTCTAGTTGTATATTTTCTAACAGCTGCAGAGCTACCTACCTACAAGTTATATATTAGATAAGAACAGCAAAACTATTTAACTATTACTTCTAGTTGTATATTTTCTAACAGCTGCAGAGCTACCTAGCTACAAGTAATATATTAGATAAGAACCGCAAAACTATTTAACTATTACTTCTAGTTGTATATTTTCTAACAGCTACAGAGCTACCTACCTACAAGTTATATATTAGATAAGAACCGCAAAACTATTTAACTATTACTTCTAGTTGTATATTTTCTAACAGCTGAAGAGCTACCTACCTACAAGTTATATATTAGATAACAACCGCAAAACTATTTAACTATTACTTCTAGTTGTATATTTTCTAACAGCTGCAGAGCTACCTACCTACAAGTTATATATTAGATAAGAACCACAAAACTATTAAACTATTACTTCTAGTTGTACATTTTCTTACAGCTACAGAGCTACCTACCTACAAGATATATATTAGATAAGAACCGCAAAACTATTTAACTATTACTTCTAGTTGTATATTTTCTAACAGCTGCAGAGCTACCTAGCTACAAGTAATATGTTAGATAAGAAAAGCAAAACAATTTAACTATTACTTCTAGTTGTATATTTTCTAACAGCTACAGAGCTACCTACCTACAAGTTATATATTAGATAACAACCGCAAAAATATTTAACTATTACTTCTAGTTGAATATTTTCTAACAGCTGCAGAGCTACCTACCTACAAGTTATATATTAGATAACAACCGCAAAACTATTTAACTATTACTTCTAGTTGTATATTTTCTAACAGCTGCAGAGCTACCTACCTACAAGTTATATATTAGATAAGAACCGCAAAACTATTTAACTATTACTTCTAGTTGTATATTTTCTAACAGCTGCAGAGCTACCTACCTACAAGTTATATATTAGATAAGAACCGCAAAACTATTTAACTATTACTTCTAGTTGTATATTTTCTAACAGCTGCAGAGCTACCTACCTACAAGTTATATATAAGATAAGAACCACAAAACTATTTAACTATTACTTCTAGTTGTATATTTTCTAACAGCTGCAGAGCTACCTACCTACAAGTTATATATTAGATAAGAACCGCAAAACTATTTAACTATTACTTCTAGTTGTATATTTTCTAACAGCTGCAGAGCTACCTAGCTACAAGTAATATATTAGATAAGAACCGCAAAACTATTTAACTATTACTTCTAGTTGTATATTTTCTAACAGCTACAGAGCTACCTACCTACAAGTTATATATTAGATAAGAACCGCAAAACTATTTAACTATTACTTCTAGTTGTATATTTTCTAACAGCTGCAGAGCTACCTACCTACAAGTTATATATTAGATAACAACCGCAAAACTATTTAACTATTACTTCTAGTTGTATATTTTCTAACAGCTGCAGAGCTACCTACCTACAAGTTATATATTAGATAAGAACCACAAAACTATTTAACTATTACTTCTAGTTGTACATTTTCTTACAGCTACAGAGCTACCTACCTACAAGTTATATATTAGATAACAACCGCAAAACTATTTAACTATTACTTCTAGTTGTATATTTTCTAACAGCTGCAGAGCTACCTACCTACAAGTTATATATTAGATAAGAACCGCAAAACTATTTAACTATTACTTCTAGTTGTATATTTTCTAACAGCTGCAGAGCTACCTACCTACAAGTTATATATTAGATAAGAACCGCAAAACTATTTAACTATTACTTCTAGTTGTATATTTTCTAACAGCTGCAGAGCTACCTACCTACAAGTTATATATAAGATAAGAACCACAAAACTATTTAACTATTACTTCTAGTTGTATATTTTCTAACAGCTGCAGAGCTACCTACCTACAAGTTATATATTAGATAAGAACCGCAAAACTATTTAACTATTACTTCTAGTTGTATATTTTCTAACAGCTGCAGAGCTACCTAGCTACAAGTAATATATTAGATAAGAACCGCAAAACTATTTAACTATTACTTCTAGTTGTATATTTTCTAACAGCTACAGAGCTACCTACCTACAAGTTATATATTAGATAAGAACCGCAAAACTATTTAACTATTACTTCTAGTTGTATATTTTCTAACAGCTGCAGAGCTACCTACCTACAAGTTATATATTAGATAACAACCGCAAAACTATTTAACTATTACTTCTAGTTGTATATTTTCTAACAGCTGCAGAGCTACCTACCTACAAGTTATATATTAGATAAGAACCACAAAACTATTTAACTATTACTTCTAGTTGTACATTTTCTTACAGCTACAGAGCTACCTACCTACAAGTTATATATTAGATAAGAACCGCAAAACTATTTAGCTATTACTTCTAGTTGTATATTTTCTAACAGCTGCAGAGCTACCTACCTACAAGTTATATATTAGATAAGAACCGCAAAACTATTTAACTATTACTTCTAGTTGTATATTTTCTAACAGCAGCAGAGCTACCTACCTACAAGTTATATATTAGACAAGAACCGCAAAACTATTTAACTATTACTTCTAGTTGTATATTTTCTAATAGCTACAGAGCTACCTACCTACAAGTTATATATTAGATAACAACCGCAAAACTATTTAACTATTACTTCTAGTTGTATATTTTCTAACAGCTGCAGAGCTACCTACCTACAAGTTATATATTAGATAAGAACCGCAAAACTATTTAACTATTACTTCTAGTTGTATATTTTCTAACAGCTGCAAGACTACCTACCTACAAGTTATATATTAGATAAGAACAGCAAAACTATTTAACTATTACTTCTAGTTGTATATTTTCTAACAGCTGCAGAGCTACCTACCTACAAGTTATATATTAGATAAGAACCGCAAAACTATTTAACTATTACTTCTAGTTGTATATTTTCTAACAGCTGCAGAGCTACCTACCTACAAGTTATATATAAGATAAGAACCACAAAACTATTTAACTATTACTTCTAGTTGTATATTTTCTAACAGCTGCAGAGCTACCTACCTACAAGTTATATATTAGATAAGAACCGCAAAACTATTTAACTATTACTTCTAGTTGTATATTTTCTAACAGCTGCAGAGCTACCTAGCTACAAGTAATATATTAGATAAGAACCGCAAAACTATTTAACTATTACTTCTAGTTGTATATTTTCTAACAGCTACAGAGCTACCTACCTACAAGTTATATATTAGATAAGAACCGCAAAACTATTTAACTATTACTTCTAGTTGTATATTTTCTAACAGCTGCAGAGCTACCTACCTACAAGTTATATATAAGATAAGAACCACAAAACTATTTAACTATTACTTCTAGTTGTATATTTTCTAACAGCTGCAGAGCTACCTACCTAAAAGTTATATATTAGATAAGAACCGCAAAACTATTTAACTATTACTTCTAGTTGTATATTTTCTAAATTGTAGGTAGGTAGTCTTGCAGCTGTTAGAAAATATACAACTAGAAGTAATAGTTAAAAAGTTTTGCTGCAGAGCTACCTACCTACAAGTTATATATTAGATAAGAACCACAAAACTATTTAACTATTACTTCTAGTTTTATATTTTCTAACAGCTGCAGAGCTACCTACCTACAAGTTATATATTAGATAAGAACCGCAAAACTATTTAACTATTACTTCTAGTTGTATATTTTCTAACAGCTGCAGAGCTACCTACCTACAAGTTATATATAAGATAAGAACCACAAAACTATTTAACTATTACTTCTAGTTGTATATTTTCTAACAGCTGCAGAGCTACCTACCTACAATTTATATATTAGATAAGAACCACAAAACTATTTAACTATTACTTCTAGTTGTATATTTTCTAACAGCTGCAGAGCTACCTACCTACAAGTTATATATTAGATAAGAACCGCAAAACTATTTAACTATTACTTCTAGTTGTATATTTTCTAACAGCTACAGAGCTACCTACCTACAAGTTATATATTAGATAAGAACCGCAAAACTATTTAACTATTACTTCTAGTTGTATATTTTCTAACAGCTGCAGAGCTACCTAGCTAAAAGTAATATATTAGATAAGAACCGCAAAACAATTTAACTATTACTTCTAGTTGTATATTTTCTAACAGCTACAGAGCTACCTACCTACAAGTTATATATTAGATAACAACCGCAAAACTATTTAACTATTACTTCTAGTTGTATATTTTCTAACAGCTGCAGAGCTACCTACCTACAAGTTATATATTAGATAACAACCGCAAAACTATTTAACTATTACTTCTAGTTGTATATTTTCTAACAGCTGCAGAGCTACCTACCTACAAGTTATATATTAGATATGAACTGCAAAACTATTTAACTATTACTTCTAGTTGTATATTTTCTAATAGCTACAGAGCTACCTACCTACAAGTTATATATTAGATAAGAACCGCAAAACTATTTAACTATTACTTCTAGTTGTATATTTTCTAACAGCTGCAGAGCTACCTACCTACAAGTTATATATTAGATAACAACCGCAAAACTATTTAACTATTACTTCTAGTTGTATATTTTCTAACAGCTGCAGAGCTACCTACCTACAAGTTATATATTAGATAACAACCGCAAAACTATTTAACTATTACTTCTAGTTGTATATTTTCTAACAGCTGCAGAGCTACCTACCTACAAGTTATATATTAGACAAGAACCGCAAAACTATTTAACTATTACTTCTAGTTGTATATTTTCTAACAGCTGCAGAGCTACCTACCTACAAGTTATATATTAGATAAGAACCGCAAAACTATTTAACTATTACTTCTAGTTGTATATTTTCTAATAGCTACAGAGCTACCTACCTACAAGTTAAATATTAGATAACAACCGCAAAACTATTTAACTATTACTTCTAGTTGTATATTTTCTAACAGCTGCAGAGCTACCTACCTACAAGTTATATATTAGATAAGAACCGCAAAACTATTTAACTATTACTTCTAGTTGTATATTTTCTAACAGCTGCAGAGCTACCTACCTACAAGTTATATATTAGATAAGAACCGCAAAACTATTTAACTATTACTTCTAGTTGTATATTTTCTAACAGCTGCAGAGCTACCTACCTACAAGTTATATATTAGATAAGAACCGCAAAACTATTTAACTATTACTTCTAGTTGTATATTTTCTAACAGCAGCAGAGCTACTTACCTACAAGTTATATATTAGATAAGAACCGCAAAACTATTTAACTATTACTTCTAGTTGTATATTTTCTAACAGCTACAGAGCTACCTAGCTACAAGTAATATATTAGATAAGAACCGCAAAACAATTTAACTATTACTTCTAGTTGTATATTTTCTAACAGCTGCAGAGCTACCTACCTACAAGTTATATATTAGATAAGAACCGCAAAACTATTTAACTATTACTTCTAGTTGTATATTTTCTAACAGCTACAGAGCTACCTACCTACAAGTTATATATTAGATAACAACCGCAAAACTATTTAACTATTACTTCTAGTTGTATATTTTCTAACAGCTGCAGAGCTACCTACCTACAAGTTATATATTAGATAACAACCGCAAAACTATTTAACTATTACTTCTAGTTGTATATTTTCTAACAGCTGCAGAGCTACCTACCTACAAGTTATATATTAGATAAGAACCGCAAAACTATTTAACTATTACTTCTAGTTGTATATTTTCTAATAGCTACAGAGCTACCTACCTACAAGTTATATATTAGATAAGAACCGCAAAACTATTTAACTATTACTTCTAGTTGTATATTTTCTAACAGCTGCAGAGCTACCTACCTACAAGTTATATATTAGATAAGAACCGCAAAACTATTTACCTATTACTTCTAGTTGTATATTTTCTAACAGCTACAGAGCTACCTACCTAAAAGTTATATATTAGATAACAACCGCAAAACTATTTAACTATTACTTCTAGTTGTATATTTTCTAACAGCTGCAGAGCTACCTACCTACATGTTATATATTAGATAAGAACCGCAAAACTATTTAACTATTACTTCTAGTTGTATATTTTCTAACAGCTGCAGAGCTACCTACCTACATGTTATATATTAGATAAGAACCGCAAAACTATTTAACTATTACTTCTAGTTGTATATTTTCTAACAGCTGCAGAGCTACCTACCTACAAGTTATATATAAGATAAGAACCACAAAACTATTTAACTATTACTTCTAGTTGTATATTTTCTAACAGCTGCAGAGCTACCTACCTACAAGTTATATATTAGATAAGAACCGCAAAACTATTTAACTATTACTTCTAGTTGTATATTTTCTAATAGCTACAGAGCTACCTACCTACAAGTTATATATTAGATAAGAACCGCAAAACTATTTAACTATTACTTCTAGTTGTATATTTTCTAACAGCTGCAGAGCTACCTACCTACAAGTTATATATTAGATAAGAACCGCAAAACTATTTACCTATTACTTCTAGTTGTATATTTTCTAACAGCTACAGAGCTACCTACCTAAAAGTTATATATTAGATAACAACCGCAAAACTATTTAACTATTACTTCTAGTTGTATATTTTCTAACAGCTGCAGAGCTACCTACCTACATGTTATATATTAGATAAGAACCGCAAAACTATTTAACTATTACTTCTAGTTGTATATTTTCTAACAGCTGCAGAGCTACCTACCTACATGTTATATATTAGATAAGAACCGCAAAACTATTTAACTATTACTTCTAGTTGTATATTTTCTAACAGCTGCAGAGCTACCTACCTACAAGTTATATATAAGATAAGAACCACAAAACTATTTAACTATTACTTCTAGTTGTATATTTTCTAACAGCTGCAGAGCTACCTACCTACAAGTTATATATTAGATAAGAACCGCAAAACTATTTAACTATTACTTCTAGTTGTATATTCTCTAACAGCTGCAGAGCTACCTAGCTAAAAGTAATATATTAGATAAGAACCGCAAAACAATTTAACTATTACTTCTAGTTGTATATTTTCTAACAGCTACAGAGCTACCTACCTACAAGTTATATATTAGATAACAACCGCAAAACTATTTAACTATTACTTCTAGTTGTATATTTTCTAACAGCTGCAGAGCTACCTACCTACAAGTTATATATTAGACAAGAACCGCAAAACTATTTAACTATTACTTCTAGTTGTATATTTTCTAACAGCTGCAGAGCTACCTACCTACAAGTTATATATTAGATAAGAACCGCAAAACTATTTAACTATTACTTCTAGTTGTATATTTTCTAATAGCTACAGAGCTACCTACCTACAAGTTATATATTAGATAACAACCGCAAAACTATTTAACTATTACTTCTAGTTGTATATTTTCTAACAGCTGCAGAGCTACCTACCTACAAGTTATATATTAGATAAGAACCGCAAAACTATTTAACTATTACTTCTAGTTGTATATTTTCTAACAGCTGCAGAGCTACCTAGCTACAAGTAATATATTAGATAAGAACCGCAAAACTATTTAACTATTACTTCTAGTTGTATATTTTCTAATAGCTGCAGAGCTACCTACCTACAAGTTATATATAAGATAAGAACCACAAAACTATTTAACTATTACTTCTAGTTGTATATTTTCTAACAGCTGCAGAGCTACCTACCTACAAGTTATATATTAGATAAGAACCGCAAAACTATTTAACTATTACTTCTAGTTGTATATTTTCTAACAGCTGCAGAGCTACCTAGCTAAAAGTAATATATTAGATAAGAACCGCAAAACAATTTAACTATTACTTCTAGTTGTATATTTTCTAACAGCTACAGAGCTACCTACCTACAAGTTATATATTAGATAACAACCGCAAAACTATTTAACTATTACTTCTAGTTGTATATTTTCTAACAGCTGCAGAGCTACCTACCTACAAGTTATATATTAGATAACAACCGCAAAACTATTTAACTATTACTTCTAGTTGTATATTTTCTAACAGCTGCAGAGCTACCTACCTACAAGTTATATATTAGATAAGAACCGCAAAACTATTTAACTATTACTTCTAGTTGTATATTTTCTAATAGCTACAGAGCTACCTACCTACAAGTTATATATTAGATAAGAACCGCAAAACTATTTAACTATTACTTCTAGTTGTATATTTTCTAATAGCTACAGAGCTACCTACCTACAAGTTATATATTAGATAAGAACCGCAAAACTATTTAACTATTACTTCTAGTTGTATATTTTCTAACAGCTGCAGAGCTACCTACCTACAAGTTATATATTAGATAAGAACCGCAAAACTATTTACCTATTACTTCTAGTTGTATATTTTCTAACAGCTACAGAGCTACCTACCTAAAAGTTATATATTAGATAACAACCGCAAAACTATTTAACTATTACTTCTAGTTGTATATTTTCTAACAGCTGCAGAGCTACCTACCTACATGTTATATATTAGATAAGAACCGCAAAACTATTTAACTATTACTTCTAGTTGTATATTTTCTAACAGCTGCAGAGCTACCTACCTACATGTTATATATTAGATAAGAACCGCAAAACTATTTAACTATTACTTCTAGTTGTATATTTTCTAACAGCTGCAGAGCTACCTACCTACAAGTTATATATAAGATAAGAACCACAAAACTATTTAACTATTACTTCTAGTTGTATATTTTCTAACAGCTGCAGAGCTACCTACCTACAAGTTATATATTAGATAAGAACCGCAAAACTATTTAACTATTACTTCTAGTTGTATATTCTCTAACAGCTGCAGAGCTACCTAGCTAAAAGTAATATATTAGATAAGAACCGCAAAACAATTTAACTATTACTTCTAGTTGTATATTTTCTAACAGCTACAGAGCTACCTACCTACAAGTTATATATTAGATAACAACCGCAAAACTATTTAACTATTACTTCTAGTTGTATATTTTCTAACAGCTGCAGAGCTACCTACCTACAAGTTATATATTAGACAAGAACCGCAAAACTATTTAACTATTACTTCTAGTTGTATATTTTCTAACAGCTGCAGAGCTACCTACCTACAAGTTATATATTAGATAAGAACCGCAAAACTATTTAACTATTACTTCTAGTTGTATATTTTCTAATAGCTACAGAGCTACCTACCTACAAGTTATATATTAGATAACAACCGCAAAACTATTTAACTATTACTTCTAGTTGTATATTTTCTAACAGCTGCAGAGCTACCTACCTACAAGTTATATATTAGATAAGAACCGCAAAACTATTTAACTATTACTTCTAGTTGTATATTTTCTAACAGCTGCAGAGCTACCTAGCTACAAGTAATATATTAGATAAGAACCGCAAAACTATTTAACTATTACTTCTAGTTGTATATTTTCTAATAGCTGCAGAGCTACCTACCTACAAGTTATATATAAGATAAGAACCACAAAACTATTTAACTATTACTTCTAGTTGTATATTTTCTAACAGCTGCAGAGCTACCTACCTACAAGTTATATATTAGATAAGAACCGCAAAACTATTTAACTATTACTTCTAGTTGTATATTTTCTAACAGCTGCAGAGCTACCTAGCTAAAAGTAATATATTAGATAAGAACCGCAAAACAATTTAACTATTACTTCTAGTTGTATATTTTCTAACAGCTACAGAGCTACCTACCTACAAGTTATATATTAGATAACAACCGCAAAACTATTTAACTATTACTTCTAGTTGTATATTTTCTAACAGCTGCAGAGCTACCTACCTACAAGTTATATATTAGATAACAACCGCAAAACTATTTAACTATTACTTCTAGTTGTATATTTTCTAACAGCTGCAGAGCTACCTACCTACAAGTTATATATTAGATAAGAACCGCAAAACTATTTAACTATTACTTCTAGTTGTATATTTTCTAATAGCTACAGAGCTACCTACCTACAAGTTATATATTAGATAAGAACCGCAAAACTATTTAACTATTACTTCTAGTTGTATATTTTCTAACAGCTGCAGAGCTACCTACCTACAAGTTATATATTAGATAAGAACCGCAAAACTATTTACCTATTACTTCTAGTTGTATATTTTCTAACAGCTACAGAGCTACCTACCTACAAGTTATATATTAGATAACAACCGCAAAACTATTTAACTATTACTTCTAGTTGTATATTTTCTAACAGCTGCAGAGCTACCTACCTACAAGTTATATATTAGACAAGAACCGCAAAACTATTTAACTATTACTTCTAGTTGTATATTTTCTAACAGCTGCAGAGCTACCTACCTACAAGTTATATATTAGATAAGAACCGCAAAACTATTTAACTATTACTTCTAGTGGTATATTTTCTAATAGCTACAGAGCTACCTACCTACAAGTTATATATTAGATAAGAACCGCAAAACTATTTAACTATTACTTCTAGTTGTATATTTTCTAACAGCTGCAGAGCTACCTACCTACAAGTTATATATTAGATAAGAACCGCAAAACTATTTAACTATTACTTCTAGTTGTATATTTTCTAACAGCTGCAGAGCTACCTACCTACAAGTTATATATAAGATAAGAACCACAAAACTATTTAACTATTACTTCTAGTTGTATATTTTCTAACAGCTGCAGAGCTACCTACCTACAAGTTATATATTAGATAAGAACCGCAAAACTATTTAACTATTACTTCTAGTTGTATATTTTCTAACAGCTGCAGAGCTACCTAGCTAAAAGTAATATATTAGATAAGAACCGCAAAACAATTTAACTATTACTTCTAGTTGTATATTTTCTAACAGCTACAGAGCTACCTACCTACAAGTTATATATTAGATAACAACCGCAAAACTATTTAACTATTACTTCTAGTTGTATATTTTCTAACAGCTGCAGAGCTACCTACCTACAAGTTATATATTAGATAACAACCGCAAAACTATTTAACTATTACTTCTAGTTGTATATTTTCTAACAGCTGCAGAGCTACCTACCTACAAGTTATATATTAGATATGAACCGCAAAACTATTTAACTATTACTTCTAGTTGTATATTTTCTAATAGCTACAGAGCTACCTACCTACAAGTTATATATTAGATAAGAACCGCAAAACTATTTAACTATTACTTCTAGTTGTATATTTTCTAACAGCTGCAGAGCTACCTACCTACAAGTTATATATTAGATAAGAACCGCAAAACTATTTACCTATTACTTCTAGTTGTATATTTTCTAACAGCTACAGAGCTACCTACCTACAAGTTATATATTAGATAACAACCGCAAAACTATTTAACTATTACTTCTAGTTGTATATTTTCTAACAGCTGCAGAGCTACCTACCTACAAGTTATATATTAGACAAGAACCGCAAAACTATTTAACTATTACTTCTAGTTGTATATTTTCTAACAGCTGCAGAGCTACCTACCTACAAGTTATATATTAGATAAGAACCGCAAAACTATTTAACTATTACTTCTAGTTGTATATTTTCTAATAGCTACAGAGCTACCTACCTACAAGTTATATATTAGATAAGAACCGCAAAACTATTTAACTATTACTTCTAGTTGTATATTTTCTAACAGCTGCAGAGCTACCTACCTACAAGTTATATATTAGATAAGAACCGCAAAACTATTTAACTATTACTTCTAGTTGTATATTTTCTAACAGCTGCAGAGCTACCTACCTACAAGTTATATATAAGATAAGAACCACAAAACTATTTAACTATTACTTCTAGTTGTATATTTTCTAACAGCTGAAGAGCTACCTACCTACAAGTTATATATTAGATAAGAACCGCAAAACTATTTAACTATTACTTCTAGTTGTATATTTTCTAACAGCTGCAGAGCTACCTAGCTACAAGTAATATATTAGATAAGAACCGCAAAACTATTTAAATATTACTTCTAGTTGTATATTTTCTAACAGCTGCAGAGCTACCTACCTACAAGTTATATATTAGATAACAACCGCAAAACTATTTAACTATTACTTCTAGTTGTATATTTTCTAACAGCTGCAGAGCTACCTACCTACAAGTTATATATTAGATAAGAACCACAAAACTATTTAACTATTACTTCTAGTTGTACATTTTCTTACAGCTACAGAGCTACCTACCTACAAGTTATATATTAGACAAGAACCGCAAAACTATTTAACTATTACTCCTAGTTGTATATTTTCTAACAGCTGCAGAGCTACCTACCTACAAGTTATATATTAGATAAGAACCGCAAAACTATTTAACTATTACTTCTAGTTGTATATTTTCTAACAGCTGCAGAGCTACCTACCTACAAGTTATATATTAGATAAGAACCGCAAAACTATTTAACTATTACTTCTAGTTGTATATTTTCTAACAGCTGCAGAGCTACCTACCTACAAGTTATATATAAGATAAGAACCACAAAACTATTTAACTATTACTTCTAGTTGTATATTTTCTAACAGCTGAAGAGCTACCTACCTACAAGTTATATATTAGATAAGAACCGCAAAACTATTTAACTATTACTTCTAGTTGTATATTTTCTAACAGCTGCAGAGCTACCTAGCTACAAGTAATATATTAGATAAGAACCGCAAAACTATTTAAATATTACTTCTAGTTGTATATTTTCTAACAGCTACAGAGCTACCTACCTACAAGTTATATATTAGATAAGAACCGCAAAACTATTTAACTATTACTTCTAGTTGTATATTTTCTAACAGCTGCAGAGCTACCTACCTACAAGTTATATATTAGATAACAACCGCAAAACTATTTAACTATTACTTCTAGTTGTATATTTTCTAACAGCTGCAGAGCTACCTACCTACAAGTTATATATTAGATAAGAACCACAAAACTATTTAACTATTACTTCTAGTTGTACATTTTCTTACAGCTACAGAGCTACCTACCTACAAGTTATATATTAGATAAGAACCGCAAAACTATTTAGCTATTACTTCTAGTTGTATATTTTCTAACAGCTGCAGAGCTACCTACCTACAAGTTATATATTAGATAAGAACCGCAAAACTATTTAACTATTACTTCTAGTTGTATATTTTCTAACAGCAGCAGAGCTACCTACCTACAAGTTATATATTAGATAAGAACAGCAAAACTATTTAACTATTACTTCTAGTTGTATATTTTCTAACAGCTGCAGAGCTACCTAGCTACAAGTAATATATTAGATAAGAACCGCAAAACAATTTAACTATTACTTCTAGTTGTATATTTTCTAACAGCTACAGAGCTACCTACCTACAAGTTATATATTAGATAACAACCGCAAAAATATTTAACTATTACTTCTAGTTGTATATTTTCTAACAGCTGCAGAGCTACCTACCTACAAGTTATATATTAGATAACAACCGCAAAACTATTTAACTATTACTTCTAGTTGTATATTTTCTAACAGCTGCAGAGCTACCTACCTACAAGTTATATATTAGATAAGAACCGCAAAACTATTTAACTATTACTTCTAGTTGTATATTTTCTAATAGCTACAGAGCTACCTACCTACAAGTTATATATTAGATAAGAACCGCAAAACTATTTAACTATTACTTCTAGTTGTATATTTTCTAACAGCTGCAGAGCTACCTACCTACAAGTTATATATTAGATAACAACCGCAAAACTATTTAACTATTACTTCTAGTTGTATATTTTCTAACAGCTGCAGAGCTACCTACCTACAAGTTATATATTAGATAAGAACCGCAAAACTATTTAACTATTACTTCTAGTTGTATATTTTCTAACAGCTGCAGAGCTACCTACCTACAAGTTATATATAAGATAAGAACCACAAAACTATTTAACTATTACTTCTAGTTGTATATTTTCTAACAGCTGCAGAGCTACCTACCTACAAGTTATATATTAGATAAGAACCGCAAAACTATTTAACTATTACTTCTAGTTGTATATTTTCTAACAGCTTCAGAGCTACCTAGCTACAAGTAATATATTAGATAAGAACCGCAAAACTATTTAACTATTACTTCTAGTTGTATATTTTCTAACAGCTGCAGAGCTACCTACCTACAAGTTATATATTAGACAAGAACCGCAAAACTATTTAACTATTACTTTTCTAACAGCTTCAGAGCTACCTACCTACAAGTTATATATTAGATAACAACCGCAAAACTATTTAACTATTACTTCTAGTTGTATATTTTCTAACAGCTGCAGAGCTACCTACCTACAAGTTATATATTAGATAACAACCGCAAAACTATTTAACTATTACTTCTAGTTGTATATTTTCTAACAGCTGCAGAGCTACCTACCTACAAGTTATATATTAGATAAGAACCGCAAAACTATTTAACTATTACTTCTAGTTGTATATTTTCTAACAGCTGCAGAGCTACCTACCTACAAGTTATACATTAGATAAGAACCGCAAAACCTAGCTAAAAGTAATATATTAGATAAGAACCGCAAAACAATTTAACTATTACTTCTAGTTGTATATTTTCTAACAGCTACAGAGCTACCTACCTACAAGTTATATATTAGATAACAACCGCAAAACTATTTAACTATTACTTCTAGTTGTATATTTTCTAACAGCTGCAGAGCTACCTACCTACAAGTTATATATTAGATAACAACCGCAAAACTATTTAACTATTACTTCTAGTTGTATATTTTCTAACAGCTGCAGAGCTACCTACCTACAAGTTATATATTAGATAAGAACCGCAAAACTATTTAACTATTACTTCTAGTTGTATATTTTCTAATAGCTACAGAGCTACCTACCTACAAGTTATATATTAGATAAGAACCGCAAAACTATTTAACTATTACTTCTAGTTGTATATTTTCTAACAGCTGCAGAGCTACCTACCTACAAGTTATATATTAGATAAGAACCGCAAAACTATTTACCTATTACTTCTAGTTGTATATTTTCTAACAGCTACAGAGCTACCTACCTACAAGTTATATATTAGATAACAACCGCAAAACTATTTAACTATTACTTCTAGTTGTAAATTTTCTAACAGCTGCAGAGCTACCTACCTACAAGTTATATATTAGACAAGAACCGCAAAACTATTTAACTATTACTTCTAGTTGTATATTTTCTAACAGCTGCAGAGCTACCTACCTACAAGTTATATATTAGATAAGAACCGCAAAACTATTTAACTATTACTTCTAGTGGTATATTTTCTAATAGCTACAGAGCTACCTGCCTACAAGTTACATATTAGATAAGAACCGCAAAACTATTAAACTATTACTTCTAGTTGTATATTTTCTAACAGCTGCAGAGCTACCTACCTACAAGTTATATATTAGATAAGAACCGCAAAACTATTTAACTATTACTTCTAGTTGTATATTTTCTAACAGCTGCAGAGCTACCTACCTACAAGTTATATATAAGATAAGAACCACAAAACTATTTAACTATTACTTCTAGTTGTATATTTTCTAACAGCTGCAGAGCTACCTACCTACAAGTTATATATTAGATAAGAACCGCAAAACTATTTAACTATTACTTCTAGTTGTATATTTTCTAACAGCTGCAGAGCTACCTAGCTAAAAGTAATATATTAGATAAGAACCGCAAAACAATTTAACTATTACTTCTAGTTGTATATTTTCTAACAGCTACAGAGCTACCTACCTACAAGTTATATATTAGATAAGAACCGCAAAACTATTTAACTATTACTTCTAGTTGTATATTTTCTAACAGCTGCAGAGCTACCTACCTACAAGTTATATATTAGATAACAACCGCAAAACTATTTAACTATTACTTCTAGTTGTATATTTTCTAACAGCTGCAGAGCTACCTACCTACAAGTTATATATTAGATAAGAACCACAAAACTATTTAACTATTACTTCTAGTTGTACATTTTCTTACAGCTACAGAGCTACCTACCTACAAGTTATATATTAGATAAGAACCGCAAAACTATTTAGCTATTACTTCTAGTTGTATATTTTCTAACAGCTGCAGAGCTACCTACCTACAAGTTATATATTAGATAAGAACCGCAAAACTATTTAACTATTACTTCTAGTTGTATATTTTCTAACAGCAGCAGAGCTACCTACCTACAAGTTATATATTAGACAAGAACCGCAAAACTATTTAACTATTACTTCTAGTTGTATATTTTCTAATAGCTACAGAGCTACCTACCTACAAGTTATATATTAGATAACAACCGCAAAACTATTTAACTATTACTTCTAGTTGTATATTTTCTAACAGCTGCAGAGCTACCTACCTACAAGTTATATATTAGATAAGAACCGCAAAACTATTTAACTATTACTTCTAGTTGTATATTTTCTAACAGCTGCAGAGCTACCTACCTACAAGTTATATATTAGATAAGAACCGCAAAACTATTTAACTATTACTTCTAGTTGTATATTTTCTAACAGCTACAGAGCTACCTACCTACAAGTTATATATTAGATAACAACCGCAAAACTATTTAACTATTACTTCTAGTTGTATATTTTCTAACAGCTGCAGAGCTACCTACCTACAAGTTATATATTAGATAACAACCGCAAAACTATTTAACTATTACTTCTAGTTGTATATTTTCTAACAGCTGCAGAGCTACCTACCTACAAGTTATATATTAGATAAGAACCGCAAAACTATTTAACTATTACTTCTAGTTGTATATTTTCTAATAGCTACAGAGCTACCTACCTACAAGTTATATATTAGATAAGAACCGCAAAACTATTTAACTATTACTTCTAGTTGTATATTTTCTAACAGCTGCAGAGCTACCTACCTACAAGTTATATATTAGATAAGAACCGCAAAACTATTTACCTATTACTTCTAGTTGTATATTTTCTAACAGCTACAGAGCTACCTACCTACAAGTTATATATTAGATAACAACCGCAAAACTATTTAACTATTACTTCTAGTTGTATATTTTCTAACAGCTGCAGAGCTACCAACCTACAAGTTATATATTAGACAAGAACCGCAAAACTATTTAACTATTACTTCTAGTTGTATATTTTCTAACAGCTGCAGAGCTACCTACCTACAAGTTATATATTAGATAAGAACCGCAAAACTATTTAACTATTACTTCTAGTTGTAAATTTTCTAATAGCTACAGAGCTACCTACCTACAAGTTATATATTAGATAAGAACCGCAAAACTATTTAACTATTACTTCTAGTTGTATATTTTCTAATAGCTACAGAGCTACCTACCTACAAGTTATATATTAGATAAGAACCGCAAAACTATTTAACTATTACTTCTAGTTGTATATTTTCTAACAGCTGCAGAGCTACCTACCTACAAGTTATATATTAGATAAGAACCGCAAAACTATTTAACTATTACTTCTAGTTGTATATTTTCTAACAGCTGCAGAGCTACCTACCTACAAGTTATATATTAGACAAGAACCGCAAAACTATTTAACTATTACTTCTAGTTGTATATTTTCTAACAGCTGCAGAGCTACCTACCTACAAGTTATATATTAGATAAGAACCCCAAAACTATTTACCTATTACTTCTAGTTGTATATTTTCTAACAGCTGCAGAGCTACCTACCTACAAGTTATATATTAGATAAGAACCGCAAAACTATTTAACTATTACTTCTAGTTGTATATTTTCTAACAGCTGCAGAGCTACCTACCTACAAGTTATATATTAGATAAGAACCGCAAAACTATTTAACTATTACTTCTAGTTGTATATTTTCTAACAGCTGCAGAGCTACCTACCTACAAGTTATATATTAGATAACAACCGCAAAACTATTTAACTATTACTTCTAGTTGTATATTTTCTAACAGCTGCAGAGCTACCTACCTACAAGTTATATATTAGATAAGAACCGCAAAACTATTTAACTATTACTTCTAGTTGTATATTTTCTAACAGCTGCAGAGCTACCTACCTACAAGTTATATATAAGATAAGAACCACAAAACTATTTAACTATTACTTCTAGTTGTATATTTTCTAACAGCTGCAGAGCTACCTACCTACAAGTTATATATTAGATAAGAACCGCAAAACTATTTAACTATTACTTCTAGTTGTATATTTTCTAACAGCTGCAGAGCTACCTAGCTAAAAGTAATATATTAGATAAGAACCGCAAAACAATTTAACTATTACTTCTAGTTGTATATTTTCTAACAGCTACAGAGCTACCTACCTACAAGTTATATATTAGATAACAACCGCAAAACTATTTAACTATTACTTCTAGTTGTATATTTTCTAACAGCTGCAGAGCTACCTACCTACAAGTTATATATTAGATAAGAACCACAAAACTATTTACCTATTACTTCTAGTTGTATATTTTCTAACAGCTACAGAGCTACCTACCTACAAGTTATATATTGGATAACAACCGCAAAACTATTTAACTATTACTTCTAGTTGTATATTTTCTAACAGCTGCAGAGCTACCTAGCTAAAAGTAATATATTAGATAAGAACCGCAAAACAATTTAACTATTACTTCTAGTTGTATATTTTCTAACAGCTACAGAGCTACCTACCTACAAGTTATATATTAGATAACAACCGCAAAACTATTTAACTATTACTTCTAGTTGTATATTTTCTAACAGCTGCAGAGCTACCTACCTACAAGTTATATATTAGATAAGAACCACAAAACTATTTACCTATTACTTCTAGTTGTATATTTTCTAACAGCTACAGAGCTACCTACCTACAAGTTATATATTGGATAACAACCGCAAAACTATTTAACTATTACTTCTAGTTGTATATTTTCTAACAGCTGCAGAGCTACCTACCTACAAGTTATATATTAGATAAGAACCGCAAAACTATTTAACTATTACTTCTAGTTGTATATTTTCTAATAGCTACAGAGCTACCTACCTACAAGTTATATATTAGATAAGAACCGCAAAACTATTTAACTATTACTTCTAGTTGTATATTTTCTAACAGCTGCAGAGCTACCTACCTACAAGTTATATATTAGATAAGAACCGCAAAACTATTTAACTATTACTTCTAGTTGTATATTTTCTAACAGCTGCAGAGCTACCTACCTACAAGTTATATATTAGATAAGAACCGCAAAACTATTTACCTATTACTTCTAGTTGTATATTTTCTAACAGCTACAGAGCTACCTACCTACAAGTTATATATTAGATAACAACCGCAAAACTATTTAACTATTACTTCTAGTTGTATATTTTCTAACAGCTGCAGAGCTACCTACCTACAAGTTATATATTAGACAAGAACCGCAAAACTATTTAACTATTACTCCTAGTTGTATATTTTCTAACAGCTGCAGAGCTACCTACCTACAAGTTATATATTAGATAAGAACCGCAAAACTATCTAACTATTACTTCTAGTTGTAAATTTTCTAATAGCTACAGAGCTACCTACCTACAAGTTATATATTAGATAACAACCGCAAAACTATTTAACTATTACTTCTAGTTGTATATTTTCTAACAGCTGCAGAGCTACCTACCTACAAGTTATATATTAGATAAGAACCGCAAAACTATTTAACTATTACTTCTAGTTGTATATTTTCTAACAGCTGCAGAGCTACCTACCTACAAGTTATATATAAGATAAGAACCACAAAACTATTTAACTATTACTTCTAGTTGTATATTTTCTAACAGCTGTAGAGCTACCTACCTACAAGTTATATATTAGATAAGAACCGCAAAACTATTTAACTATTACTTCTAGTTGTATATTTTCTAACAGCTGCAGAGCTACCTAGCTAAAAGTAATATATTAGATAAGAACCGCAAAACAATTTAACTATTACTTCTAGTTGTATATTTTCTAACAGCTACAGAGCTACCTACCTACAAGTTATATATTAGATAACAACCACAAAACTATTTAACTATTACTTCTAGTTGTATATTTTCTAACAGCTGCAGAGCTACCTACCTACAAGTTATATATTAGATAAGAACCGCAAAACTATTTAACTATTACTTCTAGTTGTATATTTTCTAACAGCTACAGAGCTACCTACCTACAAGTTATATATTAGATAAGAACCACAAAACTATTTACCTATTACTTCTAGTTGTATATTTTCTAACAGCTACAGAGCTACCTACCTACAAGTTATATATTAGATAACAACCGCAAAACTATTTAACTATTACTTCTAGTTGTATATTTTCTAACAGCTGCAGAGCTACCTACCTACAAGTTATATATTAGATAAGAACCGCAAAACTATTTAACTATTACTTCTAGTTGTATATTTTCTAATAGCTACAGAGCTACCTACCTACAAGTTATATATTAGATAACAACCGCAAAACTATTTAACTATTACTTCTAGTTGTATATTTTCTAACAGCTACAGAGCTACCTACCTACAAGTTATATATTAGATAAGAACCGCAAAACTATTTAACTATTACTTCTAGTTGTATATTTTCTAATAGCTACAGAGCTACCTACCTACAAGTTATATATTAGATAACAACCGCAAAACTATTTAACTATTACTTCTAGTTGTATATTTTCTAACAGCTGCAGAGCTACCTACCTACAAGTTATATATAAGATAAGAACCACAAAACTATTTAACTATTACTTCTAGTTGTATATTTTCTAACAGCTGCAGAGCTACCTACCTACAAGTTATATATTAGATAAGAACCGCAAAACTATTTAACTATTACTTCTAGTTGTATATTTTCTAACAGCTACAGAGCTACCTACCTACAAGTTATATATTAGATAAGAACCGCAAAACTATTTAACTATTACTTCTAGTTGTAAATTTTCTAACAGCTGCAGAGCTACCTAGCTACAAGTAATATATTAGATAAGAACCGCAAAACTATTTAACTATTACTTCTAGTTGTATATTTTCTAACAGCTACAGAGCTACCTACCTACAAGTTATATATTAGATAAGAACCGCAAAACTATTTAACTATTACTTCTAGTTGTATATTTTTTAACAGCTGCAGAGCTACCTACCTACAAGTTATATATTAGATAACAACCGCAAAACTATTTAACTATTACTTCTAGTTGTATATTTTCTAACAGCTGCAGAGCTACCTACCTACAAGTTATATATTAGATAAGAACCACAAAACTATTTAACTATTACTTCTAGTTGTACATTTTCTTACAGCTACAGAGCTACCTACCTACAAGTTATATATTAGATAAGAACCGCAAAACTATTTAGCTATTACTTCTAGTTGTATATTTTCTAACAGCTGCAGAGCTACCTACCTACAAGTTATATATTAGATAAGAACCGCAAAACTATTTAACTATTACTTCTAGTTGTATATTTTCTAACAGCTGCAGAGCTACCTACCTACAAGTTATATATTAGACAAGAACCGCAAAACTATTTAACTATTACTTCTAGTTGTATATTTTCTAACAGCTGCAGAGCTACCTACCTACAAGTTATATATTAGATAAGAACCGCAAAACTATTTAACTATTACTTCTAGTTGTATATTTTCTAACAGCTGCAGAGCTACCTACCTACAAGTTAGATATTAGATAAGAACCGCAAAACTATTTAACTATTACATCTAGTTGTATATTTTCTAACAGCTGCAGAGCTACCTAGCTACAAGTAATATATTAGATAAGAACCGCAAAACTATTTAACTATTACTTCTAGTTGTATATTTTCTAACAGCTACAGAGCTACCTACCTACAAGTTATATATTAGATAACAACCGCAAAACTATTTAACTATTACTTCTAGTTGTATATTTTCTAACAGCTGCAGAGCTACCTACCTACAAGTTATATATTAGATAAGAACCGCAAAACTATTTAACTATTACTTCTAGTTGTATATTTTCTAACAGCTGCAGAGCTACCTACCTACAAGTTAGATATTAGATAAGAACCGCAAAACTATTTAACTATTACATCTAGTTGTATATTTTCTAACAGCTGCAGAGCTACCTAGCTACAAGTAATATATTAGATAAGAACCGCAAAACTATTTAACTATTACTTCTAGTTGTATATTTTCTAACAGCTACAGAGCTACCTACCTACAAGTTATATATTAGATAACAACCGCAAAACTATTTAACTATTACTTCTAGTTGTATATTTTCTAACAGCTGCAGAGCTACCTACCTACAAGTTATATATTAGATAAGAACCGCAGAACTATTTAACTATTACTTCTAGTTGTATATTTTCTAACAGATACAGAGCTACCTACCTCCAAGTTATATATTAGATAAGAACCGCAAAACTATTTAACTATTACTTCTAGTTGTATATTTTCTAACAGCTGCAGAGCTACCTACCTACAAGTTATATATTAGATAAGAACCACAAAACTATTTAACTATTACTTCTAGTTGTATATTTTATAACAGCTGCAGAGCTACTTACCTACAAGTTATATATTAGATAAGAACCGCAAAACTATTTAGCTATTACTTCTAGTTGTATATTTTCTAACAGCTGCAGAGCTACCTACCTACAAGTTATATATTAGATAACAACCGCAAAACTATTTAACTATTACTTCTAGTTGTATATTTTATAACAGCTGCAGAGCTACTTACCTACAAGTTATATATTTTATAAAAGTAAAGGACTGTTCTTTGTGTGTAAACTAACAGTTAAGATGGCACTTAGTAAAATTAGTGTGTCTGAGCTAAAGCAATTACATTTTTCAACGTTCCCCATTGAAAGAAAAATTGAAATTAAAATGCTCAGGCCAACACCTAGGCTTAACCTTACCCAGGTGACAAAATGTAAAACTAGAGATTACAAAAGAGAATTCAAACCCGAGGTATATGATAAATATCCATGGATTTGTGGCTGTGAATTATCTAACAGACTCTTTTGTTTTTATTGTCTCCTGTTTGCAAAACAAAGTGGGGATTCAAGCTGGGTGAGTTATGGTGTCGCCGATTTATCACATTTAAGTCAAAAAACAAATAAACATAATTGCTCCCAATCACATTTAAACTCCACATTAGAGTTTAATTTGCTAGGAAGGGTTGATATTCGGCAACAACTTGACAGTGCATATCGTTTGAATATTAAAAAACATAATGAGCAAGTAACGAAAAATCGTTATGTTCTTTCAAAAATAATTAATTGTATTTTATTTTGCGGCACATTTTAGCTTGCACTTCGAGGGCATGATGAACGCGATGATTCATTAAATCTAGGCATTTTCAGAGGTTTTATAAACTTCTCAGCAGAGCTTGATGCATCTCTAAAAGAACATCTCGCTAGTGCCACTGTTTTTAAAGGAACGTCAAAAGAAATTCAAAACGATTTATTAGACTGTATGCTTACTGTTTGCCAGAACCAAATAAAGAAGGAAATCTCAAATGCAACTTTTGTAGCAGTGTTAGCAGATGAAACTACTGATGTTTCATCTGCCTTCCAATTTGTTGTTGTTTTTAGATACATTATAGGTAACGGACAACCGGTTGAGAGATTCTGGGAATTCACTAATCCAGCTGGACATGATGCAGAATCTATAGCTACTTGTATTCAAGCTACTTTGGAAAAAAACTTCTAGACAACCCAGAGAAACTGATATCCCAGACTTACGACGGTGCGATGAGTGGTCAGCATGCAGGTGTTCAGGCTATAATTAAACGTACCTACAAGAATGCACATTTTGTGCATTGCTACGCACAACAGCTCAATTTAATTGTCAGCCAAGCAAGCAGTCAGAATCAACAAGTTTGAGTATTTTTTTCAAACCTAAGTGACATTACTATCTTTTTTAGTAACTCACCACAAAGGATAGCTATTCTAGATGAAACTGTTAGAAGAAGGATACCTCATGGTTCAGCCACCAGGTGGAATTTCAAGAGTCGAACCGTCAATACAGTTTTTGAAAACAGGGAACAGTTAATTGAACGCATGGAAAAAATAGAGTCAACATTGAAAAAAGAGATAGCTATAAATCAAACAGGGGCTATTCAGCGTATGTTACAAGACTCGGTATTTGTGTTTTGGCTTACAGTTTTTCACAATATTATGCCACATGTAGATGTGTTATACAATCAACTTCAGAAAGCACTAACAGATGCGGCACTTATTCGAAAACATGTTAACACTTTCCAGCAGACAATGGAAAATGAAAGGAATAGAATGGACACAGTGACCATGACGATATCAGAAACAGAGGAAACATCTAGGAAAAGGAAGAGAGAAAATATTCACATTACTCAGACTGCGGCAGCTAAAGAGATATGCAATGTTATCATGAATCAAGTAAAAGATAGATTTTCTTTTATAACTCACTACTCGGCTGTTTCTCTCCTCCAAGCAGAAAAAATTGCGGATTACGAGAACATTTTTCCAAATCAGCTTCTTGACCAAACATCAGCTGTTTATCATATATTACAGAAAGATCGCCTGAAAACTGAGTAATCAGAAGACCAGATTTCAGAAATATGAATGGTGCCATTAGTCTTCTACAGTTTGTAATAGAAAATAACTTGGACAGTACTTTCTCGGAGACCTACAAACTGTTGCAAATTATTTCAACTATTCCCGTGACAACTGCTGAGGCTGAGAGATGTTTCTCAACTTTAAAACGAGTTAAGACATTTCTAAGGAGCACCATGACTGAGGAAAGACTGACCGCTCTAGCCATGCTCACAAATGAAAAACAATTGATAAATGACATTCCTAAATTCAACAAAAATGTTATTGATTTATTTGCCTCAAAAAAAGACTGGCGGATTGACTTAATTTACAAAACTTGTACTTGATTTATCAACATTGTTTTAATGTTTACCTTTGAAGTAAATTATTAAGCACTAGTGTAATAGAAATAATCTTCTTTTGTAGAAAGTAAAATGTTGGTGTATTTATCTTAATGTTGCCACAACCTTTGGCTGCATTGCCTAATATCGAACACTGGAGGCTGGGGTAACAATAATTGAAATGTGGTTTTATTTCTCTATAAAGTGGAAGGTTCTTTAAATCCAGGACTATATATATTTTCATAAATGTACATTCAATATACTTATTATTTCTCAGCTTTAATTAATCATTTGGTTAATATATATGTTATTATATAATTTAACTGAGCATGTATATTTTAAGACTAGACATGGGTATACTGAAGAGTATGGATTCTTGTATATTAATTTAAATATTAGAACTGGTCATAATATTAAATATTATATATATATATATATATATATATATATATATATACTTCCTACTGATAATATCTTAAGAGATTAACTTAATAGTCATTTTGCAATCAGGATCTTGTTTTTATTGTCTCCTGTTTGAAAAACAAAGTAGTGATTCAAGTTGCGTGAGTTATGGTGTTGCCGATTTATCACATTTAACTCCAAAAATAAAAATAATTGCTACCAATCACATTTATAATCCCCATTAGAGTTTAATTTGCTATGAAGGATTGATATTCGCCAACAACTTGTCAGTGCATATTGTTTGAATGTTAAAAAACACAATGATCAAGTAACCACAAATCGTTATGTTCTTTCCAAAATTATGAATTGTATTCTATTTTCCGGCGCATTTGAGCTTTCACTTCGAGGACATGATGAACGCGATGATTCATTAAATATTGGGAGACTTAAAAGGATTGTAATTTAATACTTAGTTAGTATGATACTAATAATCAGCTATACTATTAACTATTTGAATTAAATTGATTAATCATTTCATATTCTGATATTACATTGCATTTAATTAGAATTCTGTAGTGATTAACCCTTTGAGTGCTAAGCACTTTCCACCTGGGTGCTAAGATTTTCTAATATTTTTTATTTTTTGAACAATTTTTTTTAAACTTTTTTTTATTTTTTTCAGACTTTTCAAGACTTACACTGTTGGAAAGGTTAGATGATTTTCTTTCCAATGGTGGGTCTTGGGGGTCTGTAGCTGCTTAGATGCCTGAGAAATAGGCTTCTAAGCAGCATGCCCCCTGCTCCTATACTTAACATTGTTAAGTATAAATAAAGTTGAGTGGTGACGCCATCACGTTATTGTGCGTGACGTCACCACGCAAAACGGGAAGCCCCGGTGATGCCTGTCACTCTACAGGCACGATCGCTGGGGTAGGAGCGGGTGGGAGCTCCCAGATCTCCCTCAAGATAGGAGAGTGCTAGTGACGGCTCTGAGCTGTCATTAGCACCAGAGTGGGGAACTCTGGGATTGCTCAGAGCCGCCATTAGCACTCAAAGGGTTAATTTATTCTAACAATATTTATATTTCCTTATTATCCCACTTTAATATAAATATATTCCATATTTGAAGTCATTCCTTAATAAAGTATAGGAGTATATAAAACTATATGAAAATTAGGTACAAGTCATTTCATATGAAATTTTGTCTTCTATATGCTTGCATCGATTGTGAGCTAGAAAACCTTTCCAGACGTATATGTGGATTCAGAAGTATTGTTAGTCCCATCATTTGTATATCATACAAGTGATAATTACTTACTTTCCTGAAGATTGAGCATATCTGAACTTAAGTACAGAATTGTCTCTCTGTCACACCAGAGAGGTAACATGGTTATCTTGTTTGTAGAGATCTAATCTCATTAAGCGATGAAGTAAAGAATCTTTTGAAGCTTAAACTTGAAAAAATGTTCCCTTTGTATATTTTTTAGATATCCTGCCTGTGAGCTGTATTGGAGCATAGTATTTATATATAATTGATGTTACATTTCATAAAAATATATTTCATATCTGAGTACATTACTTTAATACAGTTTGAGTGCATGAAATCATATACAGATGTATGCAAAAGTTTAGGTATCCCTGACAATTTCCATGATTTTCAGTTATAAATAATTGGCTGTTTGGATCAGTAATTTAATTTTGATCTATCAAATAAATGAAGGACACAGTAAAAATTCAGTAATGAAATGAGGTTTATTGGATTAACAGAAAATGTGCAATATGCATCAAAACAAAATTAGACAGGTGCATACATTTGGGCACCCTTGTTATTTTGTTGATTTGAATACCTGTAACTACCTAGCACTGATTAATTGGAAGACAAAATTGTTTTGGTGAGCACATTAAGCCTTAAACTTCATAGACAGGTGTATCCAATCATAAGAAAAGGTTTTAAGGTGGCCAATTGCAAGTTGTTCTCTATGACTCTCCTCTGAAGAGTGGCAACATGGGGGCCTCAAAACAACTCTCAAATGACATAAAAACAAAGATTGTTCAACATCATGGTTTAGAGGAAGGCTACAAAAAGCTATTGCATAGATTTAAGATGTCAGTGTCCACTGTGAGGTACATAGTGAGCATGGTGAGGATATGGAAGACCACAGGCACAGTTCTTGTTAAGGCCAGAAGTGACAGGCCAAGTAAAATATCGGAGAGGCAAAGGCAAAGGATGGTGAGAACAGTCAAAAACAGCCCACAGACCACCTGCAAAGACCTACAACATCATCTTGCTGCAGATGGTGTCACTGTGCAGCGTTAAACAATTCAGCGCACTTTGCACAAGGAGAAGCTGTATGGGAGAATGATGTGGAACAAGCCTTTTATGCACACATATCACAAACAGAGTCACTTGCCTTGAGGTATGCAAACGCACATTTGGACAAGCCAGCTTCCTTTTTGAAGAAGGTGCTGTGGACTCATGAAACAAAGATTGAGTTATTTGGTCATAACAAGGGGTGTTATGCATGGTAGCAAAAGAACACAGCATTCAAAGAAGAACACCTGCTACCCACACAGTAAAATTTGGTGGATGTTCCATCATGTAGTGTGGGGCTGTGTGGCCAGTGCCGGTACTGGGAATCTTGTTGAGGGTCTCACGGATTCCACTCAAAATCAGCAGATACTTTAGAATAATGTTAAGGAATCAGTCACAAACTTTAGTTGAAGTTACCCCAGGGGCTGGATATTTCAACAAGACGATGACCAAAAACACTGCTGGTTCAAATGGGTGAGGGACATTTGAGGGGCATGACTTGCTGAAAGGCGTGTGGCTTTTTAAAAGGGCAGTGGCTTTTTAAAAGGGGTGTGGCTTTTCAAAGGGGCATGGCTTTCTCATAGGGGCGGGGTCTTGTGCACCACCATCCTAAAAATTCACCAGCCGCCACTGCCTGGTTGGCCAAACATATGTGAGTATATGGATGGATGTATACCATAAATTAGTAAGCTTGTAGAATGATATGCTTTTTTACATAGCTCTCTTTGTTAACATAAGAATAGACATTAGTTCATCCCTGACCTTTGCCTTTTTTTTTTAATATACGGTCAGACAGTTAAACCAGCTACTTTGAGGAATAAAATTTAGTGAATAGAATTCTGTCTAACTGTATTTTTTACTTATGTTATAACCATATTTGGTAAAAACCCTTGCATTTTAGCTAGCCAATCATAAACTGTATTAGCCTAGATATGGAGTCCAGGAATGCCCTGTCTCCTGTGTATAAAATTTGTGATGTAGGGTTTGAGCAAGAAGATGTGAAAGACTGGGTGAATGTGCAAGGTCTTAGGCAAGGCCACTCTGTAGGCAACAGGAGAAAGTCTTTTGAGGACTTTATGGACCAATATACCAAAGTCCTAATTTGTGAGAAGGTTGACGTAAGCGGATATGCCGGGTAGAGACCCAGACACGATCACCTGCAACAAAGGCACAAATGTTAGCTCAATGATGATCGGCAAACCTCTTGTATCTGGAGGGGTTGAGTGTAACTGAGAGCGTATTTGTTGCCAATGGGTAGTGAGGTCAGTAAAGTGATGTTCTGCAGCAGGGACTCCTGTGGTTTGTCATACATCCACTCCTGTGGATTGAGCAGAAAGTGGAAAAAACACAAGGCTGATAACCAGCTGCAGCCTGGAAAGGAGAGCATCATAGAGAATAATGCCAGTGAGTGTTCCTTACCAGTTCAGCTAGGGGCAACAACCCAGACCAATTAGTATGCTATGAATTGACATATGCTCTGAGATAACTTTCAAGATCCTGATTGTTTCTCTCCGTCTGCCCGTTAGTCTGGGGGTGATAACCAGAGAAACAGTGGTTCCAAGCAATTTGCAAAAGCTTCTCCAAAAGGTAGAAATAAATTGAGGTCCTCTGTCAGAGACGATATTTACTGGTATACCATGGAGTCATACTACGTGTAACAGAAAAAGAGAGGACAATTCTTGGGCTGTAGGTAACTTAGGTAAAGGTACAAAATGAGCAAGTTAGGAGAATCGACCCACCACAACCTAGATGACTGTATACAGCGTTAGTTGCACCTAGTAAAAAAACAGTGTATATATATCATAAATAACACCTATGCTAAGATAGAACGATAGAGAGATATACCAAAAGTGATAATGCTGAGCAGTATGAGATTGTCTAACTATTGGGCACAACCCGTGTTAATATCAGTATCGGTTAGATATGTGCATGGCGAAAAAATTCGGTTTGGTTTGGTTCGGATCGATTCAGATTTTTTCGAATTTCAGTTCGGATCGATTAGAATTCAGAGAAATTTGAAACAATTCGGTTCGGATTCGTTTCGGATTTATTCGGATTCAAATAAATTCGGCTGGATTCGGTTTGATTCGGTTCGGAAATTTGGAATTTGGTGGGATGTGCTGTGTATTAGACTAGTATTATGTACTGTATATTAGGTGTAACCCATAGCAGAGTGATATAACCTAATATACTGTACAATACTAGTGTAATCCATGGCCATCCGAATCTACCGAATAAATCCGAACTAAATCGGATTTATTCAGTAAATTCGGCACAATTTTAATTTGGAAATCCAAATCGATCCGAATCCCGAATTTTACGAATTCGGACGACTTTCCGAATCGATCCGAAACGAATCGCACATGTCTAGTATCGGTATAAAACTGACAGCAATAAATCATTTGCAAACAAAAATATATAAAGTGGAGTAACAATAGCTCACCATTGCTCCATATAATCCATGCGAATGGAAAAAAAAGGGAATAATGTGAACAAAGCTAGAATGCAATGTGGCTATAAAAAAGATACGAAAAATCAATTATATATCTCTATAGTGATAACATATAACATGAATAACAATATGTATGATCAAACAAAACAAGCAATTTGCAAACAAAAAATACTTAATAGTGATGAGAGTCCTCGAAAAGTCCCGTGAAGAAAAACAGGTCCCCAAACAAAAATCCCTTGTGATGATCCAACCAAAGGGGGATACAAAAAAAGACCGTAGGCTGCAACCTTCTTCCAAAAACTTGATGGCGATGCAAGTGTACAGAATCTATGGAGGGGTAGAAGAGAAGAGGACGCCAAAAGTGCACAATCAGTGGTACTAGGTCTTCACACACGCAGCACAGTATAATACTTACAAAGTATAGTGCACTTGAAAAGTGCCACAAACGCCTGCTGGACCTTTATTCAGCCGTCCAGAAAGCTATCCTCTCGCAGTGATATGGAGTCTCCAAAGGAATTGTAGTCACACACCAACTGTGAATTGCAACTTAAGAGCCAACTTCCTAGGTTCTGTTGTGCCCTGAGAGGGGAACCTCAACAGAGGAACTGCAGATAGTAGAGGGCAGTGTAAAATTCCACAAACAGAGAGTAAAATAAAGTCGTTATGCCAAATGTCATCAAAACAATAGGCTTTAATAAAATGAAATAGTATCACACAACGCGTTTCCCGGTCTTGATGAGCACTTTATCAGGTGTATACCAACAAACTAAAATCACAACTTAAAAATCCTGTTCGGCGTCTATTGCCGAGCAGAACGAATGCGCACGGATCTCTCCGCCACCAATAGGATGTTAGGCAATGACCGGCTTATAGCTAATTGGATGAATTAAACTGACACACCTCCCCAGCATGAGTGAAAAGCAATAACAGATGTACTCGAAAGCGGGTAAAAATGAATTTGTGGTGGTCGAAATAAAATCCAAAAAGGGGTTTATTGCTGACCAGGTCTTGTAGCTATAGGTGTACTGCACACCTTTTTGGCCGTAACGCAACGTAACTACTGAACCTTTCAAAAAGTTATTTTTCAATGGGACTTCCATAGCGCCGGTATTACGAGTTTTGCCTGTCCGGTTAAAAAGGGAGCGGTACAGCCTATACCGACAAGATTCGTACCGCAATCTAAAGTCAGTAGTTATGAGTTTTACGCTACAAAGCTGTACCATAAAACTCATAACTAAAGTGTTACAAAGTACACTAACACCCATAAACTACATATTAACCCCTAAACCGAGGCCCTCCCGCATCGCAAACACTAAAATAAAATGATTAACCCCTAATCTGCCACTCCGGACATCACCGCCACTATACTAAACATATTAACCCCTAAACCACCGCACTCCCGCATCACAAACACTAGTTAAATATTATTAACTCCTAATCTGCTGCCCACAATGTCGCCACCACCTGCATAAATTTATTAACCCCTAATTTGCTGCCCCATCACTGCCACCTACCTACACTTATTAACCCCTAATCTGCTGCCCCCAATGTCGCCGCCGCCACTATACTAAAGTTATTAACCACTAAACCTCTGGCCTCCCACATCACTAACACTAAATAAATATATTAACCCCTAAACCTAACCCTAAGTCTAACCCTAACACCCCTTACTTTAATATAATTAAAATAAATCTAAATAAATATTACTATCATTACCTAAATAATTCCTATTTAAAACGAAATACTTACCTATAAAATAAACCCTAAGCTAGCTACAATATAACTAATAGTTACATTGTAGCTATCTTAGGTTTTATTTTTATTTCACAGCTAAGTTTGTAGTTATTTTAACTAGGAAGACTAGTTAGTAAATAGTTATTAACTATTTATTAGCTACCTAGTTAAAATAAATACAAATTTACCTGTAAAATAAAACCTAACCTGAGTTACACTAACACCTAACATTACACTGAAAATAAATAAATAACATTAATTAAATACAATTAACTAAATTACCCAAAAAAATAAACACTAAATTGCACAAAATAAAAAAGAAATTATCAAATATTTAAACTAATTACACCTAATCTAATAGCCCTATCAAAATAAAAAAGTCCCCCCAAAATAAAAAAAAACCTAGCCTACACTAAACTGCCAATAGCCCTTAAAAGGGCCTTTTGTGGGGCATTGCCCCAAAGAAAACAGCTCTTTTACCTGTAAAAAAAAATACAAACAACCCCCCAACAGTAAAACCCACCACCCACACAACCAAACCCCCCAAATAAAATCCTATCTAAAAAACCTAAGCTCCTCATTGCCCTGAAAAGGGCATTTGGATGGGCATTGCCCTTAAAAGGGCATTTAGTTATTTTACATTGCCCCTTGCTCTTTTACAAGTCCCTAATCTAAAAATAAAACCCACCCAATAAACCCTTAAAAAAACCTAACACTAACCCCCGAAGATCCACTTACAGTTTTTGAAGACCGGACATCCATCCTCATCCAGCCGGGAGAAGTCTTCATCCTAGCGGACAGAAGTCCTCAACGAAACCAGGAGAAGTCTTCATCCAAGCGGCAAGAAGTCGTCCTTCAGATGGGCAGAAGTCTTCATCCAGGCGGCATCTTCTATCTTCTTCCATCCGGAGCGGGTCCGTCTTGAAGACATCCGACGCGGAGCATCCTCTTCCATCCAACAGCGACTGAAGAATGAAGGTTCCTTTAAGTGACGTCATCCAAGATGGCGTCCCTTCAATTCCGATTGGCTGATAGAATCCTATCAGCCAATCGGAATTAAGGTAGGAAAAATCCTATTGGCTGATCCAATCAGCCAATAGGATTGAAGTTCAATCCTATTGGCTGATCCAATCAGTCAATAGGATTGAGCTCGCATTCTATTGGCTGTTCCAATCAGCCAATAGGGTTGGGTGTGTGGGTGGTGGGTTTTAATGTTGGGGGTATTGTATTATTTTTTTTCAGGTAAAAGAGCTGATTACTTTGGGGCAATGCCCAGCAAAAGGCCCTTTTAAGGGCTATTTGTAATTTAGTATAGGGTAGGGAATTTTATTATTTTGGGGGGCTTTTTTATTTTATTAGGGGGATTATAAATTGTAATTATTTTTTATTTTCTGTAATTTAGTGTTGTTTTTTTGTACTTTAGTTTATTTAATTTAATTGTAGTTAATTTATATAATTAATTTAATTATAGTGTAGTGTTAGGTGTAATTGTAACTTAGGTTAGGATTTATTTTACAGGTAAATTTGAATTTATTTTAACTAGGTAGCTGTTAAATAGTTAATAACTATTTAATAACTATTGTACCTAGTTAAAATAAATACAAAGTTGTCTGTAAAATAAAAATATAGTTATATTGTAGCTAGCTTAGGGTTTATTTTATCGGTAAGTATTTAGTTTTAAATAGGATTAATTTATTTAATAGTAGTAATTTAATTTCGTTTTATTTAAATTATATTTAAGTTAGGGGGGTTAGACTTAGGGTTAGACTTAGGTTTAGGGGTTAATAAATTTAATATAGTAGCGGCGACGTTGGGGGCGGCAGATTAGGGGTTAATAAATGTAGGTAGGTGTAGGTGATGTTAGGGACGGCAGATTAGGCGTTAATAAAATGTAACTAGTGTTTGCGAGGCGGGAGTGCAGCGGTTTATTATCTATACATATATATATCTATATATATATCTATATATAGCACACAGAGAAAGTCCATATTGATAGTGTCTGGATTAGGGAACCTCTTGCAGATACGATCGGTCTACCTGGAGGTTTATCAAGTCTCTTATGGATCTTGGGAATCGTGTATAGTATTGGGATGATAGGATGTGAAACCATCAGCCAATCGTAGGTAGCTTGATCCATCCATCCTCTCTCAAGACCTTCCAATAGAATGAGCTTGATTTCTGCTTGGAATTTCACCATAGGATCCTTAGGTAGGGGGATTATATCATCAGTTGTGACATTATATCATCCTTGTAATCCATGTAATTCAAGATAAATGTCACTACATATATATACATATATATATATATATATATATATATATATATATATAGAGAGAGAGAGAGAGAGAGAGAGAGAGAGAGAGAGAGAGAGAGAGAGAGAGAGAGAGTGAGAGGTTTTGGAAGAGACCTTGACGTGGTACCTGGCCAGATGCGTTAACTAACCCTTCCAATTTTTGCTTTTAATCTTAGCTGAGAGCTTGTAAGTGAGTGCTGGACTTTCTCTGTGTGCTGTATTAATTTGTTTTGTCATTTTCCCTTTGGGCCTTGAACCCAGACCTGTCTGGGGTTAACTGTCTGTGACTCTGGGGAGAGTGCAGCTTCCTGAGAGTGCTATTGTGCACCCAGGGCTGTGCATGTTGCAGGGTCATGGGATGTGTACCCAGTCCAGTCTGAAAGTGCAGTCCCCTTCCGTGTTTTGTATATGTTTAGGGTGATTACATAAGCCTGTGCACCCCTCACTTGTTCCCAGTTTGTTGGATTGAGAGCTTGCATTGTGTGGCTGTTTAGGGACCCTGGTTTTTGAAGAGACCTTGACGTGGTACCTGGGCTTGTCCCATTTGGCCAGATGCGGTAACTAACCCTTACATTTTTGCTTTTAATCTTAGCTGAGAGCTTGTAAGTGAGTGCTAGACTTTCTCTGTTTGTTTGCTGGATTAATTTGTTTTGTAATTTTTCCTCATGGGCCTTGTACCCAGACCTGTCTGGGGTTAACTGCCTGTGACTCTGTGGACAGTGCAGCTTCCTGAGAGTGCTATTGTGCACCCAGGGCTGTGCATGTTGCAGGGTAATGGGATGTGTACCCAGTCCAGTCTGAAAGTGCAGTCCCCTTCTGTGTTTTGTATATGTTTAGGGTGATTACATAAGCCTGTGCACCCCTCACTTGTTCCCAGTTTGTTGGATTAAGAGCTTGCATTGTGTGGCTGTTTAGAGACCCAAGTTTTGAAAGAGACCTTGACGTGGTACCTGGGCTTGTCCCATTTGGCCAGATGCGGTAACAAACCCTTCCATTTTTGCTTTTAATCTTAGCTGAGAGCTTGTAAGTGAGTGCTGGACTTTCTCTGTGTGCTATATATAGATATATATATCGATATATATATATATATATATATATATATAATATATATATATATATATATATATATATAGAGAGAGAGAGAGAGAGAGAGAGAGATAGATAGATAGATAGATAGATAGATACGTTGCTTGTAGTAGCTGTGTTAGTCCAGAGATTTAGATATCAAAATAACAAGAGTATTGCATTGAGCAATGATACTTTTTTATTGGACTAACTATAGATTTATAAGATGACACGCTTTTAAAAGAATGTCTTCCTTTTTCAAGTCTGAAACAATTCAGTATTACTTCAGACTTGAAAAAGGAAGACATTCTTCCGAAAGCGTGTCATCTTATAAATCTATAGTTAGTCGAATAAAAAAGTATCATTGCTCAATGCAATAATCTTGCTATTTTATATATATATATATATATATATATATATATATATATATATATATATATATATATACTAGTCCTAAAGCCAGTGTACACGGGCCAATTTTTTTAAGTACCACGGTTCCAACCCTTGCTCCCTCTCTCTCCCCCCTCTCTTTTGCGCTCTCTCTTCCCTGCCCCTCTTCTGCTCTCTCCCCCCTCTTTTGCTCTCTCTCGCTCCCCCTATTTTGCTCTCTCTCCCCTCTTTTGCTCTCTCTCCCCCTCTTTTTCTCTCTCTCCCCCCCTCTATTGCGCTCTCTCCCCCCTCTATTGCGCTCTCCCCCCTCTTTTGCACTCTCTCCCCCTTCTCTTTTGCTCTCTCTCCCCCCTCTTTTGCGCTCTCTCCCCCATCTTTTGCGCTCTTTCCCCCCTCTCTTTTGTGCTCTCTCCCCCCCTCTTTTGCGCTCTCTCCCCCCTCTCTTCTGCGCTCTTTCCCCCTCTCTTTTGCGCTCTTTCCCCCCTCTTTTGCTCTCTCTCCCCCCTCTTTTGCGCTCTCTCCCCCCCTCTTTTGTGCTCTCTCCCCCTCTCTTTTGCGCTCTCTCCCCCTTCTCTTTTGCGCTCTCTCCCCCCTCTTTTGCGCTCTCTCCCCCCTCTCTTTTGCGCTCTCTCCCCCCTCTCTTCTGCGCTCTTTCCCCTCTCTCCCCCCTCTCTCCCCCCTCTTTTGCACTCTCTCCCCCCTTTTGTGCTCTCTCCCCCCCCTCTCTTTTGTGCTCTCCTCCCCCTCTTTTGTGCTCTCTCCCCCTCTTTTGTGCTCTCCGCCCCTCTCTTTTGCTCTCTCTCTCCCCCCTCTTTTGCTCTCTCTCTCCCCCCTCTTTTGCTCTCTCTCCCTCTCTTTTGCATTCTCTCTGCCTTCTCTTTTGCACTTTCTCCCCCTTCTCTTTTGCGCTCTCTCTCCCCCCTCTCTTTTGAGCTCTCTCCCCCCTCTCTTTTGAGCTCTCTCTCCCCCTCTTTTGTGCTCTCTCTCATCCCCTCTTCTGCTCTCTCTCCCCTCTCTCTTTTGCTGTCTCTCTTCCTCTCTTTTGCTCTCTCTCTTCCCCCCTTTTTTTTCTCTCTCTCCCCCCTCTCTTTTGCTCTCTCTATGCCCCTCTTTTGCTCTCCCCCCTCTCTTTTGCTGTCTCTCCCCCATCTCTTTATCCTCCTTTAGAGCTCTCTATCTCTCACGGCGCATCCGGCCCCGACCACCCACGCCCGGACCGCCCCACCCACGACCCGCCCGGTCCCACCCACGTCACGGCCGCTGGTCACGCCCACTCCATACCAGATGCCAGGTGAGGTAGGCCAAGTGTGTTTGTCCTCACATGCAGTCTCTACTGCGCATGACAGCTTCGGACAAACACACTTGACCTTATATTATATAGGATATATATATATATATATATATATATAAATAGATAGATAGATATATAGATATAGATATATAAAGATAGATCCAGTTAAGTAAAAGAAAGTTCCTTTATTTAGCGCAGTCAAAAACATATACCACATACAGCAGCTCAATAAAATCATACATAGTACAGAAAGACAGGGGGAACGTCACCCTCCTGTGACATCATACGCGTCTCATGCCTCTGGAGCACTTGTTCACTGATGGGTATATATATATATATATATATATATATATATATATATAGAGAGAGAGAGAGAGAGAGAGAGAGAGAGAGAGAGAGAGAAATATCTATTTAAAAAGAAAAAGTAAAAAATTCTAAGTGAAGAATTTAGGAATTTCAAGTATTTCCACAAAAACACATTAAAATTAATAAAAAGATATTGCATGTTTTAAGGTATGTAACTGGGCTCAAAAGTGTATATAAGTGTCTATATATGTAGATACATGTGTATTAAGGTGTTTATATGTCTATATTTGTATTTATGTGTGCACATACAGTACATATTTACACATAAATACACATATATATATACACACACACATATATATAAATACTATATATATATATATATATATATATATATATATATATATATATATATATACACATACACAGAATATATATATATATATATATATATATATATATATATATATTTGTATTGTTAGTCTGGAAAGCGCTCCATTTTTTCACGTGAAGTAATTAATTGGAAGAAATAAAGAAATAATGTTGTGTTGTAGTTCTTACAAAAATATTTAACAATCACAGTCCAAGACTCTAGTTTTGTCTATAGTCTCACAACGCACACAATTCTTTCTATTACATTTGAAAATCTTTTTAGCAGATGACTTTCAGTTTTTAGTGCATTGGAGCCCTTTGCAATTAAGTAGATGAAAAAACATATTTATGCAATATTCATTTTATAATAAAGTGTTATAATATATATTTATAAATACAAATTCATATATATATATATATATATATATATATATATATATATACAGTATATATATATATATATATATATATATATATATATATATACTGTATATATATATATATATATATATATATATATACCTATATATAATCATCTCTATATACTGGTATAGATATTAATTGTACAAAAAAAAATCAGATATTCTGTTATGTGAAGAACATTGGAATGTGAATTATTCATAGCAATGAGCGCAAAAAGTTTTCTTCTAGTACAATTAACGCTTGAGCAGGAGCATTAATTAGTGCACCACTTGTAAATTAGACTTATGTTTACTTTTGGTACAATTATTTTTTTTTTACTGCCACTCTTAATTTTTTTTTTCATTCTCTTGGTGCGTTTTATTGAAAACCATACCTATGTAGCCTCAGGAGCAGCAATGCACTACTGAGAGCTAGATAATGATTGGTGGCTGCACACATATGCCTCTTGTCATTGGCTTACTCCATTTGGTTATCTAATTAGTAGTGCATTATTATTATTATTATTATTATTATTAACAGGTATTTGTAGAGCACCAACAGATTCCGCAGCGCTATAAACATAGTTGGTATACAGGATAACATTTATAGGGATCAAATGGGTAGAGGGCCCTGCCGAGAGTTGCACTGTTGTAGTCGGCTCTTGTAAAGGCGATCTGCAGACAGCTGGGCTTACATTCTAAGGGGTTCAAGGGGAAAGCAATGGAGTTAGAAATGGAGTTAGAAAAGGTTAGTGTTGGTTGTAAGCATCCCTGAACAGTAGAGTCTTTAGGGAGCACTTGAAGCTTTTAAATTTAGAAGAGAGTCTTGTGGAGCGAGGCAGAGAGTTCCAGAAGATGGGAGCCAGTCTGGAGAAGTCCTGTAAATGGGAGTGTGATGAGGTGACAAGAGAGGAGGAGAGTAGGAGATTGTGAGCAGAGCGAAGGGGACGGGAGGGAGAGTATGTGGAGACAAGGTCTAAAATGTAGGGGGGAGCAGTGCAGTTGAGGGCTTTGTATGTCAGAGTGAGGATTTTGTGTTTAATCCTGGAGGCAAGAGGAAGCCAGTGAAGGGATTGGCAGAGAGGTGCAGCAGATGAAGAGCGACGTGTAAGGAAGATGAGTCTGGCAGAGGCATTCATTATGGATTGTAAAGGAGCTAGGCGGTAGGTGGGGAGACCAGAGAGGACGGAGTTGCAGTAGTCGAGACGGGAAATGATGAGAGAGTGGATTAAAATCTTAGTTGTGTCTTGTGTAAGGAAATGTCTAATTTTAGAGATGTTTTAAGGTGGAAGCGGCAGGCTTTTGTGCATCCAATAAAGGATACCAAAATAATGCTGCAAATGGTATATTTTAAAGAAATTGGAAAAGTCATTTAAAATTGTATGCTCTATCTGAATCCTTAAAGGTTTTTTATTGTAAAAAATGCAAGTATGTGTGTATGAGTTATGTGTATGTGTGGAGTGTTTGTGTAATGTATGTAGAATAGCATTTGTTTGTGTAATGTGTGTAATGCTGTGTGAGTAGTGTTTGTGTAGTGTGTGTGTTTATGTAGTGTGTGTATAGTGATTGTGTAATGTATGTAGAGTAGCATTTGTTTGTGTGATGTGTTTGTAGTACTTGGTATGTAGTGTTTGTGTGTGTACTTGTAGTGTGTGTGTTTGTGTAGTGTGTTGTGTGTGTGTGTAGTGTTTGTGTAATGTGTGTAGTGTAGCATTTGTTTGTGTTATGTGTGTGTAATGCTGTGTGTAGTGTTTGTTTATGTCTGTGTTTAGTGTCTGTTTTATTGGTTATAAATACAGGATTTAATGCTGTGTGTGTAGTGTTTGTGTAGTATTTGTGTAGTGTTTGTGTAGTGCATGTAGAATAGCATTTGTTTGTGTGATGTGTGTGTAATGATGTGTGAGTAGTGTTTGTGTAGTGTGTGTGTTTATGTAGTGTGTGTATAGTGATTGTGTAATGTATGTAGAGTAGCATTTGTTTAAGTGATGTGTTTGTAGTGCTTGGTGTGTAGTGTTTGTGTGTGTACTTGTAGTGTGTGTGTTTGTGTAGTGTTGTGTGTGTGTGTAGTGTTTGTGTAATGTGTGTAGTTTAGCATTTGTTTGTGTTATGTCTGTGTAATGCTGTGTGTAGTGTTTGTTTATGTGTGTGTTTAGTGTCTGTGTAGTATGTGTGTAGTGTTTGTGTAGTGCATGTAGAATAACATTTGTTTGTGTGATGTGTGTGTAATGATGTGTGTGTAGTGGTTATGTAGTGTGTGTTTTATGTAGTGTGTGTATAGTGATGGTGTAATGTATGTAGAGTAGCATTTGTTTGTGTGAATTGTTTGTAGTGCTTAGTGTATAGTGTTTGTGTGTGTGCTTGTAGTGTGTGTGCTTGTGTAGTGTGTGTGTAGTGTTTCTGTTATGTGTGTAGTGTAGCATTTGTTTGTGTTATGTGTGTGTAATGCTGTGTGTAGTGTTTGTTTATGTGTGTTTAGTGTGTGTGTTTGTGTAGTGTGTGTGTAGTGTTTGTGTAATGTATGTAGAATAGCATGTGTTTGTGTGATGTGTGTGTAGTGTTCGTGTATGTGCTTGTAGTGTGTGTGTTTGTGTAGTGTTGTGTAATATGTGTAGTGTAGCATCTGTTTGTTTGTTGAGTGTGTAGTGCTTAGTGTGTAGTGCTTGTAGTTTGTGTGTTTGTGTAGTATGTGTGTAGTGTGTGTGTAGTGCTTGTGTAATGTGTGTAGTGTAGCATTTGTTTGTGTGAGGTGTGTGTAGTGCTTGGTGTGAAGTGTTTGTGTATGTGCTTGTAGTGTGTGTGTAGTGTTTGTGTAATGTGTTTGTGAAGTGCTTGGTTGTGTACTGTAGCATTTGTTTGGATGATGTGTGTGTAGTGTTTGTGTAATGTGTGTAGTGTAGCATTTTGTTTGAGTGATGTGTCTAGTGTTTATGTGTGTGCTTTTAGTCTGTGTGTTTGTGTAATGCTTATGTAATGTGTGTAGTGTAGCATTTGATTAGGTGATATGTGTGTGGTGTTTGTGTAATGTGTGTAGTGTAGCATTTGTGTGATGTGTGTGTGTTTGTGCAGTGTTGGCGTGTTGTATGGTGTGTGTGTAGTGTTTGTGTGGTATATGGAGTGTGTGTATTGTTTGTATGGTGTACAGTGTGTGTGTAGTGTTTGTGTGGTGTATAGTGTCTATGTAGTGTTTGCATGGTGTATAGTGTGTGTGGAGTGCTTGTGTGGTGTATAGTGTGTGTAAAGTTTGTGTGGTGTATAGTGTGTGTAGTGTTTGTGTGTTTAAAATGTGTTTTTATTGTTTGTGTGCTGTTTGTGTGGTGCAGTGTGTGTACTGTTTCTATGGTGTTTAGTGTGTGTGTAGTATAGTGTTTGGTGTATAGTGTGTGTGTGGTGTTTGTATGGTGTATAGTGTGTATGTGGGTGTGCTGATTGTGTGATGTATAGTGTGTGTGTGTAGTGTTTGTGTGGTGTATAGTGTGTTTGTTGTGTGGTGTATAGTGTGTGTAGTGTTTGTGTGGTGTAGTGTGTGTGTATATAGTTTGTGTGGTATAGTTTCTGTGTGATGTTTGTGGGGTGTATAGTGGGTGTGTAGTTTTTGTATGGTATAGTTTTTGTGTACTATTTGTGTAGTGTATAGTGTGTGCGTAGTGTTTATGTGGTATAGTTGTGTGTAATGTTTGTGTGGTGTATAGTGTGTGTGCAGTGTTTGTGTGTAGTGTTTGTGTAGTGTATAGTGTGTTTAGTGTTTGGGTGGTATAGTTTGTGTGTGCTGTTTGTGTGGTGTATAGTGTGTGTGGTATAGTTTATGTGTACTGTTTGTGTGGTACAGTTTAAGTATACTGTTTTTACAGTGTATAGTATGTGTGTGTGTGTAGTGTTTGTGTGGTATAGTTTGTGTGTGCTGTTTGTGTGGTATAGTTGTGTGTGCGGTTTGTGTGGTGTATAGTGTGTGTGTGTGTGTGTGGCATAGGTTGTGTTCACTGTTTGTGTGGTATAGTTTATGTGTACTGTTTGTGTAGTACAGTTTGAGTGTACTGTTTTTACAATGTATAGTGTGTGTGTAGTTTTTGTGTGGTATAGTTTGTGTGTGCTGTTTGTGTGGTATAGTGTGTGTGCTGTTTGTGTGGTCTATAGTGTGTGTGTACTGTTTGTGTGGTATAGTCTGTGTGGTATAGTGTGTGTGTGTGTGTGCTGTTTGTGTGGTCTATAGTGTGTGTGTACTGTTTGTGTGGTCTATAGTGTGTGTGTACTGTTTGTTTGGTATAGTGTGTGTACTGTTTGTGTGGTATAGTGTGTGTACTGTTTGTGTGGTCTATAGTGTGTGTGTGTACTGTTTGTGTGGTCTATATTGTGTGTGTACTGTTGGTGTGGTCTATAGTGTGTGTGCTGTTTGTGTGGTGTATAATGTGTGTGTATTGTTTGTGTGGTCTACAGTGTGTGTGTGTGTGTGTGCTGTTTGTGTGGTGTATAATGTGTGTGTATTGTTTGTGTGGTCTATATTGTGTGTGTACTGTTTGTGTGTTCTATAGTGTGTGTGTGCTGTTTGTGTGGTCTATATTGTGTGTGTACTGTTTGTGTGTTCTATAGTGTGTGTGTGCTGTTTGTGTGGTCTATATTGTGTGTGTACTGTTTGTGTGTTCTATAGTGTGTGTGTGCTGTTTGTGTGTTCTATAGTGTGTGTGTACTGTTTGTGTGTTCTATAGTGTGTGTGTACTGTTTGTGTGTTCTATAGTGTGTGTGTGCTGTTTGTGTGGTCTATATTGTGTGTGTACTGTTTGTGTGTTCTATAGTGTGTGTGTGTGCTGTTTGTGTGGTCTATATTGTGTGTGTACTGTTTGTGTGGTCTATAGTGTGTGTGTGCTGTTTGTGTGGTGTATAATGTGTGTGTACTGTTTGTGTGTTCTATAGTGTGTGTGTACTGTTTGTGTGTTCTATAGTGTGTGTGTACTGTTTTTGTGTTCTATAGTGTGTGTGTGCTGTTTGTGTGGTGTATAATGTGTGTGTAATGTTTGGTGCATGTGTGTTTGTAGTTTGTGTGAAGTCTGACATGCTACAGGACACCACTGGAGGTACTCACGGTTGGAGCATTGGTGTAGCTTTGCCTATATTACCTGGTTGAGATTCCTTCTACAACATAAAAGCTGTAAATCACACCTGTATGTTGTATTATCCAAACATTCTTATATCAACCATCCTGCGGTCTTGGGAAAATAGAGGATTGTTTCTGGGAAGAAACACGTTTTAATTTGACAGTGCTGCCACCAAGTGATGGAAATTGGATAAAGACACCTATATAAAAGAATTTATTACATAGAAATATCACACGGATGATTTTATGAATGAATATAATAAAAGGTTCTCTAGTAAATCAGTAATAAATATTACATATAAATAATACATATATGTTTCAGGGATAAGCACGGACCAAGGCTGTGGTGGACATTTTCCAAAGTACAGACATTAGTGAAGGACAACAAGGTACATTTCAAATTAAAAATATCAAAAAACACTCTTTACAGAGAGGGTAGTGGATACATGGTAGAATAGCCATTCAGCAGAAGTGGTAGAGACCGTGAAGTAGTTAAAACATGCATGGGATAGGCATAAGGTTATTCTAGATAAAAGATAAGGCCAGGAACTAATGAAAGTATTCAGAAAATTGGGCAGACTAGATAGGCTGAATGGTTCGTATCTGGCGACACATACTATGTTTCTATAAGTCAGGAGAGCGACACTTTGCCGTCAAATGGGCTGCACGTTGGACGCCCCTGGTCTAGTTCGACAAATACAAATTAGTCATCTAATCAAACAAGTTTAAAATAACATTTATATAAAGACTGCTTGTGGTATTACCTTTAATTTTGTTTGGTGATATTGAGAGTCTGAAACTCCGGACCAAACCCACCCATCTTGATGTTAATTGCATGATCATCATGGTTGGTTACTTACTTGGTTACGTAAGGTTTGTCAGAGTAGGCAGCGGTCTTCTACACACAGACACCAGCACCACGCTGCCGCACAGATCAAGGGATTGGGATGGGTCACGACTCACGGTTAGTTGACTGCAGTCTGCTTGCTTCTTCCCTCACTTTCCCGCTACTAAGCATGCCGCTGCTTGGGTCAAGGAGCAGTGAGGACCAGCATTCATCTGTCCTACTCCTCCCTCCCCTCCACAAAACGGGTTGCGGACACTGCAAGTGCCAGTCACGGACACCAGGTTACTTTACGTGCATGAGCTCAATGTTATCTATATGAAACACATAAGCTAATGCCCTCTAGTGGTCAAAAACTTAAATTATGCTTACCTGATCATTTTCTTTTCTTCAGATGGAAAGAGTCCACAGCTGCATTCATTACTTTTGGGAATTCAGAACCTGGCCACCAGGAGGAGGCAAAGACACCCCAGCCAAAGGCTTAAATACTCCTTCCACTTCCCTCATCCCCCAGTCATTCTGCGGAGGAACAAGAAACAGTAGAAGAAATATCAGGGTGAAAAGAAAAAATAACGGACGCCCCACAGAAAAAAATACGGGCGGGGAGCTGTGGACTCTTTCCATCTGAAGAAAAGAAAATTATCAGGTAAGCATAATTTAATTCTTCATAAATGGAAAGAGTCCACAGCTGCATTCATTACTTTTGGAAAAACAATACCCAAGCTATAGAGGACACTGAATGCAAAAACGGGAGGGTACAAGAGGCGGCTCATTCTGAGGGCACCAGGCCTGAAAACCCCTACCCAACAAAATCCTGCTTTGTCCGAAGCCGAGAAAAACTATTTTAAAAAAAGGGAAAAGCCCAAGGACACTGACCCGCAGATAGTCCACAGCCTTGCTAGAGACCGCAGGAACTAGACTCGACTGAGTCAGCAGCCTCCAAGAGACACCGTCCCTAGCAGTCGGTCTCCAAACAATACACCCCTTACTAAAGAAAGGGAACAAACTACCGTATTCTTCCACAAAGAAGAAAAGGCATGGAGAAAACATGATTGAATTTGTAAAGCGCGGCTAATCCCACTTAAGGGACTCAAGGCGCTGCTCGTTTTATCAACCTCGAAAGGAGGAAAGGCTGAGTAGACCTCGCCGGGGATCGAACTTGCAACCCTTGGTTTGCTACAGTGCAGAGTAGCCACCGTGCATTAGTATGCTGAGCTAGCTTCCTGCTAGCATAAGGAACTCCAGAAAAAAAACCTAAAAAGGGCACAACGAGTCCTAAATAAAAACACAGAACAAAAACCAGAGAAACCGGGTCAGGCTAACAGAGACCCAACCAGTCTCATAGAAACAAGGGGAGGCAACGCCCAGACCCCAGAAATACAGAAACCATGAGATAAGGCCGGGAGTCTGAAACAGAGATAGGATCTTCCCCTAACACAGTGCAACCGCACTCTAGAAAGCAACTGAAGACGAAGGTCCCCAAGTCGTAAAAAGGTATCTCAGAATACCGAAATATTCAGAACAAAACCTTGTGCAGCAAGCTCAGATAGGTCTGACGAACAACACCTGAAGCAAAAACACTGCACGCTGCTGTCATCTAAAAATGACTCTGAAACTTAAATACTTGCAGGGCAAGTAGAAAGCAGCTGAAGATAGGATCCTTCAGATTGCTAAGTATCCACTAACCAGCAGATAACGTTGCAGGCTATCTAAGAGCCGCCAGTCCTTCCCACAAATCTTGAATGTGGAGAAAGGAGAAACCTCAAAAAGGCTTACTGTACCTCAAATGCTCCAAGACGAAATAGCAGAGCAACAGATCTCAGATCCTGCTCCAACACCAGACCAGTCCAAGCAAAAGACATGTCTGATAGACAGGGGGACAGAAAGACCCCAAACACAAGCCCCCAGGGAATGGAAAGAAAAAGGGGGGACTCACCCACCCCAACAGAGTTCGGGTGCCAACCCAATCCGCTCATCCAAAATAAGGCACTTAACCCCAACTCATAAGGAAGATAAACTATCCCCTCCAAAGGGAAGGACACAGATAAGAACAGCGTACATGTCCACAAGACATGAAGCCATAGTATGATCAAAACATGGACCAAATGAAAAATCACCCAGACAACACTGTTGACCCAACAGAAAAAAAAACTCCCCATAGAGGAGCACACTCCGTCCAAAGGACAAGTTAGGCCTTAAAGTTTATAACCAGTACCCGAAGGTGGATGTGAACTCTGGTCTACCTGTTTTCAAGCCCAATGAGCTAGCCCCTATGTCGTAACATAGGGTCCCTGAAAAAAACTGGGTTGTCCAGAACCAGTCCACCGGATCATAAGTCTCCAGAAATCCAAGAAGGATCCAAGACAAGAACTCTGGACCCGGGACCCAGAATCGTCCTAGAACAAACGACACCCTCAGGGAACACAAGATACCCCATCTGAAGCAATCAAACCTCACAGGGGATGAGAACCGGGAACCCTTGAGAACAGGTACAGGACTCACTAGTAATTCCCAGCCCAAAGGGAAGAGAACACCCTTAGCCGGAGGTCAACATCCCCCCCCCGCAAGGTATTATGCCGCGATAAAGTCACACAATTTCTCTAGAGCCCAAAGGCTCCAAGGGCAGCACTAAGGGAAATGAAAACGAGAACAGAGTCACCCAAAAGAGAGAAGAAAGAAAGACTAGTCTCCATAATCCTTTCAGAGGACCACACCCAAGGGAGAAGCTGCAAAGCATCCCGAATCCAGGCAGAAAAACATCCCCTAAGCAAAAAGCAAAAAGAGACAACAACTCCTATCACCGCTGATATGGAGACGACTAACTCCCGAAGGAAGACAGAGCCTCCGGGCCTTCACTAATTAAGTGGCCAAAACTGCCAGAAAAACCGGACGAAGTCCAGAAAGTCTCGACCCAAAGGAAGAGAACCTCTAAAAGGAACAAGTCCTAAAAGAACACTTCCAAAGAGACCATGAAAGGCAAAACCGTAAGAACGGTGGTATGAAGGACCTAAATCCTCTAAGCCTACAACCCACAATGGGAAGGAACACTCTAGTTCCCGAAAAATTCTGAAACGACTGAGCATGTCGCCGTGGATCTCAACGGAGTACCGGCCCACTAGATTGAAAGGCGAATGAGGACTGAACCAATCCCCTATGCCCCTAAGCAACCACGGACCCTCAAGTCCTTTCAGGATGCTAGTTGAAGCTTGTAAAATAAAACAACACAACACACAAATCATATTGTGATCACTAGGCGCTCTCACCGGACCAACCGGACATAAAAAGGTGCCATGTGTCTGAACTAGGCCTCAAAGACAGAAGGATTTGTACTCAGTCAGGACCAGCCTGAAACCCAGTTCCCCAGCACTGTCAAGGCCACATAGAGTCTCCCCCGATGATGGAGGGATAAAGAACAGTCAGACAGACTTTTGTAACACTGGGACCACAAAATCGCGAGTATCAATTCCAGAGAGTAAAGTTCCCGAAGGAAACATCACACCACAACATGAGCTTTAGACCAAATAAAAATCATTCTCACCGGATGAAAATAAAAGATAAGGCAACCCATAGGTTATTTCCCAGGAAGAACGGACAGACCTGCAGGACCAGCCTGCTCCTGGTGGCCAGGTTTTGAATTCCCAAAAGTAATGAATGCAGCTGTGGACTCTTTCCATTTATGAAGAAAATGCATTCAGATTAGAGGTAGTCTTCAATGTCTAAGAAATTAGCATTTGAACCTCCTAGAATTAGCTTTCAACTAAGAATACGAAGAGAACAAAGCAAAATTGGTGATAAAAGTAAATTGGAAGGGTTGATTAAAATTAAATTCCCTATTTAAATCATGAAAGTTTTTTTTGGACTTGACTGTCCCTTTAAGTGATTTTTGAATCATACCTGGAAAAAAACAGTTGACAAATTTCCCATTTATTTTTAAAATTGAAGATTTTTTTGTTTTGTTTTTAGTTTTTATATATTTTGGAGTCTAGCTGACAATTTAATTATGTTTTAGTTTGTATCAGTTGTGTATCTTTAGCACTATATAGCAGCAGAAATTGAAACAATATAATATGCTGCTGAATACATGACCATCCTCCTGAGCCCATCTCAGCATGCTCAAGGATATCAAGAGAAAGTACATTTTTTAACAGAAAATATTGCATTTTTTTTTAAATTGTACATTCTATCTGAATCGTAAAAGTTTAACTGCTTTAGTGTGGGGATAACACATTCTCGTTCTCCGCAATAAGCCCACAGTCCTGAAGTACAGGTGAAACTCGAAAAATTATAATATCGTGCAAAAGTTCATTGATTTCACTAATGCATCTTAAATGGTGAAACTAATATATGAGATAGACTCATTACATGCAAAGCAAGATAGTTTAAGCCGTGATTTGTCATAATTGTGATGATTATGGCTTACAGCTCATGAAAACCCCAAATCCACAATCTCAGAAAAACAAAATTTATGCTTACCTGATAAATGTATTTCTCTTGTGGTGTATCCAGTCCACGGATTCATCCATTACTTGTGGGATATTCTCCTTCCCAACAGGAAGCTGCAAGAGGATAACCCACAGCAGAGCTGTCTATATAGCTCCTCCCCTAACTGCCACTCCCAGTCATTCGACCGAAGACAAGCAAGAGAAAGGAGAAACTATAGGGTGCAGTGGTGACTGTAGTTTAAAAAATAAATAACACCTGCCTTAAAATGACAGGGCGGGCCGTGGACTGGATACACCACAAGAGAAATAAATTTATCAGGTAAGCATAAATTTTGTTTTCTCTTGTAAGGTGTATCCAGTCCACGGATTCATCCATTACTTGTGGGATACCAATACCAAAGCTATAGGACACGGATGAAGGGAGGGACAAGGCAGGCGCTTAAACGGAGGGAACAACTGCCTGTAAGACCTTTCTCCCAAAAACAGCCTCCGAAGAAGCAAAAGTATCAAATTTGTAGAATTTAGAAAAGGTATGAAGCGAAGAACAAGTCGCCGCCTAACAAATCTGTTCAACAGAAGCCTCATTTTTAAAAGCCCATGTGGAAGCTACTGCTCTAGTGGAATGAGCTGTAATTCTCTCAGGAGGCTGCTGGCCAGCAGTCTCGTAAGCAAAGCGGATTATGCTTCTTAACCAAAAAGAAAGAGAAGTTGCTGAAGCCTTTTGGCCTCTCCTCTGTCCAGAGTAAACTACAAACAAAGCAGATGTTTGACGAAAATCTTTAGTGGCTTGTAAATAGAATTTTAAAGCACGGACCACATCAAGATTGTGTAATAGACGTTCCTTCTTTGAAGAAGGATTAGGACATAGTGAAGGAACAACAATCTCCTGATTGATATTCTTATTAGATACCACCTTAGGAAGAAACCCAGGTTTGGTACGCAACACTACCTTATCAGCATGGAAAATGAGATAAGGAGAATCACATTGTAAAGCCGATAACTCCGAAACTCGTCGAGCCGAGGAGATAGCTACCAAAAACAGAACTTTCCAAGACAACAGCTTGATATCTATGGAATGCAAAGGTTCAAACGGAACCCCTTGAAGAACTTTAAAAACTAAATTTAGACTCCATGGCGGAGCAACAGGTTTAAACACAGGCTTGATCCGAACTAAAGCCTGACAAAACGCCTGAACGTCTGGAGTATTAGCCAGACGCATGTGCAAAAGAATAGACAGAGCAGAAATCTGTCCCTTTAAGGAACTAGCCGACAATCCCTTCTCCAATCTTTCTTGGAGAAAAGATAATATTCTAGGAATCCTGACCTTACTCCATGAGTAACCCTTGGATTCGCACCAATGAAGATATTTACACCATATCTTATGATAGATTTTCCTGGTAACCGACTTTCGAGCCTGAATTAAGGTATCAATGACCGATTCAGAGAAACCACGCTTTGATAAAATTAAGCGTTCAATCTCCAAGCAGTCAGACGCAGAGAAATTAGGTTTGGATGGTTGAAAGGACCCTGAAGTAGAAGGTCCTGCCTCAGCGGCAGGGTCCATGGTGGACAGGATGACATGTCCACCAGGTCTGCATACCAAGTCCTGCGTGGCCACGCAGGTGCTATCAAAATCACCGAAGCTCTCTCCTGCCTGATCTTGGCAATCCCAATCTTAGGTCCCTGGACCTGGTCCCGTAACAAGGAAGCTTGGCGTTCTGGCGAGACGCCATGAGATCCAGTTCTGGTTTGCCCAAAGTTGAATAAACTGAGCAAATACCTCCGGATGGAGTTCCCATTCTCCCGGATGAAAAGTCTGCCGACTTAGAAAATCCGCCTCCCAGTTCTCGACACCTGGGATATGGATAGCTGATAGATGGCAAGAGTGAACCTCTGCCCATAGAATTATCTTTGAAACCTCCATCATTGCTAGGGAACTCCTTGTTCCCCCCTGATGGCTGATGTAGGCTACAGTCGTGATATTGTCCGACTGAAATCTGATGAACCTGACCCCAGCTAGCTGAGGCCACGCCTGAAGAGCATTGAAAATCGCTCTTAGTTCCAGAATGTTTATCGGAAGGAGTGCCTCCTCCTGAGTCCACGAGCCCTGAGCCTTCAGGGAGTTCCAGACTGCACCCCAGCCCAGAAGGCTGGCATCTGTAGTTACTATAGTCCAATCTGGCCTGCGGAAGCTCATCCCCTTGGACAGATGGACCGGACATAGCCACCAGAGAAGAGAATCCCTGGTTTCTTGATCCAGATTTAGTAGTGGGGACAAATCTGTGTAATCCCCATTCCACTGACTGAGCATGCAAAGTTGCAGCGGTCTGAGATGTAGACGGGCAAACGGTACTATGTCCATTGCCGCTACCATTAAACCGATTACTTCCATACACTGAGCCACTGATGGACGAGAAGTGGAATAAAGAACACGGCAAGAGTCTAGAAGTTTTGACAATCTGGCCTTCGTCAGGTAAATCTTCATTTCTACCGAATCTAGTCCCTAGGAATGAAACTCTTGTTAGATGTGATAGAGAACTCTTTCCTTCGTTCACCTTCCACCCATGGGACTTCAGAAATGCCAGAACAATGTCCGTATGGGACCTTGCGATTTGAAAAGTCGCCACCTGTATTAGAATGTCGTCTAAGTAAGGGGCTACTGCTATACCCCGCGGCCTTAGGACCACTAGGAGGGACCCTAGAACCTTCGTAAAGATTCTTGGTGCCGTGGCCAACCCGAAGGGAAGAGCCACAAACTGGTAGTACCTGTCTAGAAAGGCAAACCTGAGAAAACAATGATGATCTTTGTGTATCGGGATGTGAAGATAAGCATCCATTAAGTCTACGGTAGTCATATAATGATCCTCCTGGATCATAGGAAGGATGGTTCGAATAGTCTCCATCTTGAAGGATGGGACTCTGAGAAATTTGTTTAAGATCTTGAGATCTAAGATTGGTCTGAATGTTCCCTCTTTCTTGGGAACCACAAACAGATTTGAATAGAAGCCCTGCCCCTGTTCCTCCTTTGGAACTTGGTGGATCACTCCCATAACTAGGAGGTCTCGAACACAATGTAAGAATGCCTCTCTCTTTATCTGGTTTACAGATAAATGTGAGAGATTAAATCTCCCTTTTGGGGGAGAGGTTTTGAATTCCAGAAGATAACCCTTGGACACAATTTCCAATGCCCAGGGATCCTGGACATCTCTTGCCCAAGCCTGGGCGAAGAGAGAGAGTCTGCCCCCTACTAGATCCGTTTCCGGATCGGGGGCTGCTCCTTCATGCTGTCTTAGAGGCAGCAGCAGGCTTTTTGGCCTGTTTACCCTTGTTCCAAACCTGGTTAGGTCTCCAGACCGGCTTAGACTGGGCAAAAGTTCCCTCTTGCTTTGTGTTAGAGGAAGTTGAAGCTGCGCCACTCTTGAAGTTTCAAAATGGCCGAAAACTAGACTGTTTGGTCCTTAATTTGTTGGACCTGTCTTGAGGAAGGGCGTGACCTTTTCCTCCAGTGATGTCAGAAATGATCTCCTTCAGTCCAGGCCCGAATAGGGTCTGTCCTTTGAAGGGAATGTTGAGAAGTTTAGACTTTGAAGTCACGTCAGCTGACCAGGATTTAAGCCATAGCGCCCTACGTGCCTGAATAGCAAAACCTGAATTTTTAGCCGTTAGCTTGGTTAAATGAACAACGGCGTCAGAAACAAATGAATTGGCTAGCTTAAGGGCCCTAAGCTTGCCAATAATATCTTCCAACGGGGTTTCAACCTGTAGAGCCTCCTCTAGAGACTCAAACCAGAAAGCCGCATGAGCAGTGACTGGGGCAATGCATGCAAGAGGCTGGAAAATAAAACCTTGTTGAATAAAAATTTTCTTAAGGTAACCCTCTAATTTCTTGTCCATTGGATCTAGAAAAGCACAACTGTCCTCGACAGGGATAGTGGTACGCTTAGCTAGAGTAGAAACTGCTCCCTCCACCTTAGGGACCGTCTGCCACAAGTCCCGTGTAGCGGCGTCTATAGGAAACATATTTTTAAAAACAGGAGGGGGAGAGAACGGTACACCTGGTCTATCCCATTCCTTAGTAATAATTTCAGAAAACCTCTTAGGGATTGGAAAAACATCAGTGTAAGTAGGTACTGCATAGTATTTATCCAATTTACATAATTTCTCTGGGACTACAATAGCGTCACAGTCGTCCAGAGTTGCTAAAACCTCCCTGAGCAATATGCGGAGGTGCTCAAGCTTAAATTTAAATGTAGACATATCAGAATCAGATTGAAGTATCTTCCCTGAATCAGAAAAATCACCCACAGATTGAAGCTCCCCTGCTTCAGCTTCAGTACATTGTGAGGGTGTAGCAGACATAGCCACTAAAGCGTCAGAGAGCTCTGTATTTATTCTAGTCCTAGAGCTGTCTCGCTTTCCTTGCAATCCTGGCAGTTTAGATAATACCTCTGTAAGGGTATGATTCATAACTGCCGCCATGTCTTGCAAGGTATACGCAATGGGCGCGCTAGATGTACTTGGCGTCCCCTGAGCGGGAGTTATAGGTTCTGACACGTGGGGAGAGTTAGATGGCATAACTTCCTCCTTGTCAATTTCTTCTGGTGATAAATTTTTTAAAACCAGAATATGGTCTTTGTAATCTATAGTAAAATCAGTGCATTTGGTACACATTCTAAGAGGGGGTTCCACAATGGCTTCTAAACATAATGAACAATGAGTTTCCTCTATGTCAGACATGTTTAAACAGACTAGTAATGAGACCAGCAAGCTTGGAAAACCCTTTAATAACTGTGAACAAGCAAAAAATAAAAACGGTACTGTGCCTTTAAAAGAAAAAAGCAATCACAGAAACTGCAAAACAGTGAAAAAAGCAGTAATTTTTACGAAATGTTTACAGTGTGTATAATAGACTGAAATAGCATTGCACCCACTTGCAAAAGGATGATTAACCCCTTAGTTTCAAAACCGGATAAAAAAAACGATATAACCGTTTTTAAACAGTCACAACCAAATGCCACAGCTCTACTGTGGCTCCTACCTGCCCATACAACGACTTTGGAAGGCACAAAAACCCTTTAGAGAGGTCCTATATGTTCAAGGAACTCCTTCAAGGAAGCTGGATGTCTCAAGCTGCAAAACTAGTGCGCAATTAAGGCGTGAAAATAGGCCCCTCCCAACATGTACTCACAGTGAGAGGGCCTTAAAAAACTATCCCTAGGCAAAATCTAGTCAGCCATGTGGAAAAACTGGGCCCCAGAATAAAGTTTTATCACCATTTGTAAAAAAAACATTTATATACATCAATCAAACGTTATATCTATTCAGTAATGAGAGTAAATAACAAAAATATTACCCTTTACAGCAAGCATGATACCAGTCGTTATTAAATCACTGTAATCAGGCTTACCTTAAATAAATCAGGCACTGTCAGCATTTTCTAGCTTATCGTCTCTAGAAAAATTTAAAACTGCACATACCTCAGAGCAGGTAATCCTGCACGCTATTCCCCCAGCTGAAGTTACCCATCTCTTCAGTTATGTGTGAGAACAGCAGTGGGTCTTAGTTACAAACCGCTAAGATCATCAAAAACCTCAGGCAGACTGTTCTTCAACATTCTGCCTGAGGCTAAAATAGTACAACTCCGGTACCATTTGAAAATAATAAACTTTTGATTGAAGATAAACTACATTAATGCACCACATCTCTCTAGCTACTTCCCTTGTCGAGAGCTGCAAGAGAATGACTGGGAGTGGCAGTTAGGGGAGGAGCTATATAGACAGCTCTGCTGTGGGTGATCCTCTTGCAGCTTCCTGTTGGGAAGGAGAATATCCCACAAGTAACGGATGAATCCGTGGACTGGATACACCTTACAAGAGAAATTAGAATATTGTGAAAAGGTGCAATATTCTAGGCTCAAAGTGTCCCACTCTAATCAGCTAATTAAGCCATAACACATGCAAAGGGTTCCTGAGCCTTTAAATGGTCTCTCAGTCTGGTTCAGTAGGAATCACAATCATGGGAAAGACTGCTGACCTGACAGTTGTGCAGAAAACCATCATTGACACCCTCCATAAGGAGGGAAAGCCTCAAAAGGTAATTGCAAAAGAAGTTGGATGTTCCCAAAGTGCTGTATCAAAGCACATTAATAGAAAGTTATGTGGAAGGGAAAAGTGTTGAAGAAAAAGGTGCACAAGCAACAGGGATGACCGTAGCCTGGAGAGGATTGTCAGGAAAAGGCCATTCAAAAGTGTTGGGGACTTTCACAAGGAGTGGACTGAGGCTGTAGTCAGTGCATCAAGAGCCACCACACACAGACGTATCCTGGACATGGTCTTCAAATGTCGTATTCCTCTTGTCAAGCCACTCCTGAACAACTAACAATGTCAGAAGCGTCTTACCTGGGCTAAAGAAAAACAGACCTGGTCTGTTGCTCAGTGGTCCAAAGTCCTCTTTTCCGATGAGAGCAAATTTTGCATCTCATTTGGAAACCAAGTACCCAGAGTATGGAGGAAGAATGGATAGGAACACACTGCAAGATGCTTGAAGTCCAGTGTGAAGTTTCCAAAGTCTGTGTTAATTTGGGGAGCCATGTCATCTGCTGGTGTTGGTCCACTGTCCTTCATTAAGTCCAGGGTCAATGAAGCCGTCTACCAGGAGATTTTGGAGCACTTCATGCTTCCTTCCGCAGGCGAGCTCTATGGGGATGCTGACTTCATTTTCCAGCAGGACTTGGCACCTGCTCACAATGCCAAAAGCACCAAAACCTGGTTCAATGACCGTGGGATTACTGTGCTTGATTGGCCCGCAAACTTGCCTGACCTGAACCCCATAGAGAATCCATGGGGCATTGCCAAGAGAAAGAGGAGAGACATGAGACCGAACAATGCAGAAGAGGCAGTAATTGCTGCAAAAGTTGCAGTATGCATGCTTATACTTTTCAGAGGATTGATATTGTTCTATGTACAAACCTTGTTTTATTGATCGCATGTAATATTCTAATTTTCTGAGATTGTGGATTTTGGGTTTTCATGAGCTGTAAGCCATAATCATCACAATTACGACAAATTATGGCTTGAACTATCTTGCTTTGTATGTAATGAGTATATCTCATATATTAGTTCCACCTTTTAAGTTGCATTAGTGAAACAAATGAACTTTTGCACGATATTCAAATTTTTCGAGTTTCACCTGTATTGCAGTAAGGCCAGCAGAATACTTGGTTGTATAGGTAGAGGTATTTGGAGCAGGAATAGTAAGGTTCTTATTCCACTTTACAGATAACTATTTAGTCCTCATCTCCAGTACTGTGTGCAGTTCTGGAGGCCATGGGACCAGTTTATCAATGTCTGTCCGACATGATACGCTGTATCGCATCATGTCCGACAGACATCGCTGAATGCCGACAGCATACGCTGTTGGCATTTAACATTGTACAAGCAGTTCACCAGAACTGCTTGTGCAATGCAGCCCCCTGCAGATTCGCACCCAATCGGCCACTAGCAGGGGGTGTCAATCAGCCCGGTCGTATAGGATCAGGCGGATTACAGACCACAGCCTCAGAGGCAGCGGACCAGTTATGGAGCAGCGGTCTTAAAGGGACACTGAACCCAAATATTTTATTTTGTAATTCAGATAGAGCATGCAATTTTAAGCAATTTTCTAATTTACTCCTATTATCAAATATAAATCAAAAATAAAACTTACAAAGAAAGGCTCAATGACCTAAGTATGAATAGCTTAGAGGAGAGAAGGGGAAGAGGTGACATGATAGAAACGTTTAAAGGGACATAACACTCATATGCTAAATCACTTCAAAGTGATTCAGTATAACTGTAAAAGGCTGACAAGAAAATTACCTGAACATTTTTATGAAAAAAGGAAGATGTTTTACCTAAAAATGTCTTCATCTCACAATAGTAAGTGCTTAGTGAACAGTTATCTTTCCACTACTGTTCAGCTGTAGGTTAAAAAAAACAACTAATGCCAATCAGCAATGTTGAGGTCATGCTTTGCTACACAGAAAGATGATAATGACATACACTGTGGGAGATAAGCATAGGGCTATCCTACAAAGTAATAAGCTTATACTTTATAGGAAATATGTGCAGACTTGTTAGGCCTATAGTTCTTTTCTGCTTTTAAAATCTATGTTTCTATGTCCTTCTGTGGGGGTCTTCCTCTTTCCAGTTCTGGGTCTCCTTCCACTGCCATTTGTAGGCGATTATCATACAAATGGCAATCACCTACCTAATGTATTTACAGTAGCTTTAAAGGAGCCCCTATCCCCCCAAAACAGCACACACACAATACTCCTTACATGAAAGAGCAGGTGTCTCATGTCTCTTCAGGTAGGAGGTGATTGCCATATAAATGGAATAGTCTTCTTTGTGCATTTATGGTGCTCTGGGTTTTAAAAGGTATCATCACACTGAAAAATTAATTCCCAGGTGTTTATCAGCAAATCACAAGGGCAAAAATGAACACCTAAAATAACCATATGAAACAACATTATGGGATTGGGTATCCTCTAAGTTGCCCTCCAAAAATGCACAGATAACCTCAAATTTAAAAGCAATAACATTGCTCTTTCAAACGAGTGGTCCTATGACTATCAAACTGCCAAACGATTTTCATAACAATGACAAATACTTCACAGCATTGGTTCTATTTTGGGGTTCTGTTTTAAAGAGGCCTTTATTACTCTTAAAGCATAGAAATACACAATATGATCAAAACTATGTGGACACCTGACCATCACACCTATATGAGCTTGATGGGCATAACATTCCAATACAAGTGCCATTAACAAAGTTGGCTACCTCTATGTGGCTGTAACAGCAGCAACTGTTTTGCTAGCCTCCTTTTGTTGCTTTGTCGATACTAGTCTCATAGATCAATGTTTCTCTGAAATAATGGGGGAAAAAATCCAGAAATAAATGGGAGAACTGGGTGAGTGTAATAAAAAATGTGTGTATATATATATATATGTGTGTGTGTGTGTGTGTGTGTGTGTAAATAGTTATGGATTTCATTGTAGTCCATATACCAGGGTGCAGGAACAGTTGAACAATAAATGTTTAATACTTTCTACAAATCCAGTGAGTGCATATTTCTTCACTATTGGATTATATATATATATTATTTGTATGATTACATATTTATACCTACTCAATTTCTGCAGAAATTAAAATGAGATACAAATATTTTATCTTATGAATGATATTGAATTATTCATTTTTATTGAACTGAACAGGTATACAAATCCTACATTTTGGTGTTTTGGGAAGGTGAACTGATGTTAACTGTGGAACAATGAGAAGTGTGTTTGAAATATTTAGGATTTTTTTTTTCTTTTTCATATCTTGCATTTCAGATGTTGTTTTCCCATAATATGGTATTAATAATAAAGTTATTTTCTAAATATGATTGGTCTGCTGAAACAAATGAGGTAAATACAACATGTATTAGAGAGATGTGAAATGACAACACTGAAGGGTTTAATTTTGAATTTCACACCTCTTTAATGTCTTACATTTTAATGTTATTTGATATATTTAATATTATTTCATTTTATTTTTTATCTTTGGTTAATTTGTTGTGGTTGGACGCAAAAAAAAATTCTCAAGCCAACAAAACACCTCAGTATACCTGTGCCACATAATATAGGGTAGTGTATGGTATTGCCAAATTAGTGTCAGCTCTGATATGATGAAATAAAGTACAGGTATACCTCACTTTACAGCACTTCACTAATAAAGCGCTAATATGGAGTTGAAGTTCAAAGGAGTTTCAAAGGATTTTGAAACATTACCGTACTCATCGTGAAATTGCGAGAAAGGCGACTGGCACCATTTTGTTATGCGCAGTTCAGTCTGTTTACAGCATTGCAGTACAGTCTATGGGGCCAATTTATCAATGTCTGTCTGACATGATATGCTGCAGCGAATCATGTCCGACAGACATCGCTAAATGCTGACAAGATATGCTGTCGACATTTATCATTGCACAAGCAGTTCACCAGTTCGGTCCCTAACCCCCTGTATGAGCGAGTTATACTTTAACTGTAAACCTGTATATTCAAATGACAGATATTTATATAAATGAAAAATAAAAAAAACAAATCTGAATAAATAAGCATCAATTTTATTTAGCTATGAATAATTTAAGACTGGTACAATCATTAGTTTTTTGTTTTTGACACAAAGCACGATCTGATTTGACCATGCATGATTTTATATAATAACAAAATTTAAAAAAAAAAAGAAAATCAGAAATAATCAAGGCAGAAACAATAGTACACAAAATACTCAATTCCTAATTCTTTGTTTAAAAAAAGACTAGAAAATGTCATAAAAATGCAGCAATTTAATCAACTATTTACAGTACTATGTTACAACGAGAAATTGTACATCTTGTAATAAACCGCTCCAATGTAAATTATCAGAGCAAATATTAATATTGTGCATGATATTAACAACTAAATTATGAACACAAAGACATATACACATCAAAACCCAAAATTTACAGATAAGAGCAAAAAAATAATAATAATAAAATGCTTTTATATTTTTAATGCCTTTTCTAATCTCGCAATTCTTATATAGGAAGCGTTATGGACTTCCTTTGAATGACAACTTCAGTGTTGCATAGAATCCGATGATGAATATTCCAGAAACGACAGGCCAACTTGTAAGGAGACAAGTAGAAGAATAAAAATAGCGATTGCTCGGTAATGACAACCAACCTTTTGTATACAGTGCCTTTCATAAGTCTCATATATATTTATAGGGACATTATAATCAAAAAACAATTTCAATTTTGTAAAAAATACATTTCAAAACTCCTGTACAATGTACTAACTCTTTACCCAAAACAAAATATTTATTGCGATGTACACCCTCTTGTTTTTGTCCTCTCTACTGCTACATAATGTGTGGCACCATAGCTAGTGTGAAGCACACATTAGCATACAAAGTAATACAAAGAAACAGCAATACATCTTACAATTCATTTGGTAGAGAAAGAAAATGCTAGTATGGTAATATGCATAGGCAGTTGTTAGCCCCTTGGCTGCCAGTCAGCTATCTAATGCATGGCCGTCCTGTCCTATAGCCTAGGGGGTCGCTGCTTTTTATACCAAACTCCAGTTGATTTTTAACATTAAACAGTATATGAGGGGTGCACTTTCCATCTTGCATTTAACAACAAGTAAAGAAATATGTTTTGTGAAGTTTAGTAAACACATTAAACAACTACACGTCCCCTGATTTTCCAGTTAGTGTACAAAAGTGTTTTTGTCAAGACAATAAAGATATCCTGTACTACAGTCATGCCTGACCTACATGATAACATATTTACTAAACTTCAAATCATTTGTCCTTCATTAAAAACAATATTTTAAGATTTTTTAAATATTTGTTGTTGTTTTTTTAAAACTGACTTTGCGATATCTTCTAGTAGGCCTGAGTTTTAAGAAATATTTACAGGCTTAGAAAATGGATGTTTTGAAAAGGCATAGGCAAAAATAAAATGTGACAAAAAAAACCCAGGCAGTCCTGCTTCCTGATACTTATGCAATAAAACATTAAATGTGAAGTAGCGCAAATTGGTGGTTTTGAAACCAATTCAACTTGTGTGAAAGCTACTAACATAAAAGTTCTATTTATGTACAGAATTGCAACAGCTAGAAATATAGATTATCAGAATTACCAACGATATGAAATCAGCTGTCATTTTCAGCCATATTCACAGTAGCACATGTCAACGCTGGGAGGAAGAATCAGTTTATTGTCAAAGAAAAAATGTATTTAAAGAAAAATTCTATTTTAGTGATTTTTTTTTTTAAGATTAAACGCACATAACGATTATCAAAGAACATTGTTTTAGTTAACAAAAGAATATGCATCATATAAATGTATGAAAAAAGTATTTGTCACATTTAATAATGCAGACATCTGACTTCTAGCTGAGGAAGTGATAGAGTAAGATATTTGTTTTTTAAAAAAAACATACTTTTTAATTCAGCACTTGCTGTGCTCAGTCTTATATAAAATCTACAGAAAAGGCAATTGAAACTTTACAAGCCTGGATTCATTAAAGCTTACTGGGGCTGCGAGCTAGCTTATCACAGAACTCAGACGTAGCCCTAGCAGAAGCAATAAGGGGCTAAACCGAGACACTGCAAGCTGCAAGAAAATGCAAGGTTTGACATGGCTATAACCTCACTGTTTTAAACATATAATTAAAATGCACTGACTATTGTATTTTGATTTGCATTTGCCTCTAGTTTTGTATAAACTACATTTTTATCAGTTTAGACAGAGTGTATTGTACTTCATCCTGGCAAGTATCAAATAAGTAACTGTGAGAGAGATATTCGAATTGTGCAGCCTTTAAAACTTGTATTCAAAAACACACACTTGTTATAAAACACAAAGATCAAAAGTCTAACGTGCATTTCAGTTCTATATTGTACTTTATAATGTAGAAAATACCCCTAGGTACTCTCTTAGTAGCACCTTGTAGTCCCAGAAAGCTTTAGTAAATCCAGGCTTCAGGGTCAGTTGTTTGAAGTAGAAGTTACTCAGTGCAGTCTTAGTTTAAAGACCTGGGACTGCAAGTCTTTAAAAAAACTTATTTTTGGCTCAAAGCCCAGTGTTTGTACAGCAAACCATTGGAAATGTGTCATTATTTCCAGTAGACAGCATTTGTGAGGTATTGTACTATAAATTCTGAAACAGTTCTGCTTACTGTCTTAACAAATAATTACAGCCATGATGAATATATCTGTATAACAGGGTATTGTCCAGGAGCCTAGAGCTGTCTTATTTCCCCTCCTTATTTGACAACAACAAAATAAAATAAAAAATACATCAGGAACATTCATATCAATCAGGCGACTGTGTTCATAAATATTACATCTTAGCCCTATTCTGAAAACAACTGAATGCAGCAATCATGTAATAACTGTACAAAACAAGTAAGGCATCCCAATGCAATTCAGCACCATAAAAAGGAGAGATTACGGCTTGCACACCTGATGTTGTTTCTCAAGTCTTACCTGAGGTACTGCTGCTGGCAGCCAATAAAAATCATACGTAGCTGCCTCCCTGCCAAGCGTAAAACTTAGTGAGGTGGTTGTGCTGCCCAACAAAATGGCAAATCTATACACTGCCCGTGTGCTTTAAGGAGGGAAATTAGACAACAGAGGCTACAGCTGACTTGGAGCCCAGAAACATGACTTATAGTCTAAACCCATGAAAATTCTACTCTTGAATATCACAATTAATTAACGGAATATTACTGGTACTTCAAATGTTTGGGATCTATGTATCAGGTGACAAATAAATGCCATTTTGTGTTTTATTTGGAATGTAGAATGGTCTTGTTCATCGTTGGCACTAAAATGCCTTCATTCAATTATTTAAATACAGTTCAATTATTAAACGGATACAGAAGGCAAAATGAATATTTCATGATTCAGAGAGTTTAAAATAAGATTTCCAATTTAATTTTATTATCGGATTTAATTTCTCTTTGTTTATGTTCAGCTCCTTTCTGTGAAAGAAAATGTAGATATACTCAGGAGCGTATATATATGGCTGTTGTGTTTGCAACAATGTAAAAATGTTATACATATTGTTTTTAAAAAACTAACGTACGTACTTCTGGGCCTACAAATCAAGGGAGTTAAGTTTCAACAAATTAAACCAGGAAAAAAAGGTTAATTTGATAACACATCTAAACTGGAAAACAATTCTAAAATTATATATGCAATTTGAGTCATGAAAGTTACATTTTTACTTCCATGTCCCTTTAAAGGGACATGAAACCCACATTTTGATTTAGAAAGAGAATGCAATGTTAAACATCTTTCTAATTTACTTAGATTATCTAATTTGTTTTATTCTCTTGATATTCTTTGCTGAAAAGCATATCTAGATATGCTCAGTAGCTGCTGATTGGTTGCTGCACATAGAAGCCTCGTGTGATTGGCTCACCATGTGCATTGCTTTTTCTTCAACTAAGGATATCTAAAAAATGAAGCAAAATAAATAATAGAAGTAAATTGTAATGTTGTTTAAATTTCTATTCTCTATCTGAATCATGAAAGAAAGATTTTGGGTTTAGTGGCCCTTTAAGTACATTTGTCTGCTAGGTAACCCTTCTTCCGCCAGTGTAGAGTTATGTTCATTGGCTAATTTAAATTACAAATTAAAATGTCTCACACTTTCAATGTAAATTTAGACAAAAATATTTGAAGCACAGAATGTTTTGCACCAATAAGAATTAGACCTAACCCTTGTTACTAGTACTTTGACTTCATAAAAAGCCTGGTAACAATTTTTGTCTTTTCAACTGCATAGATTGGGATGGTATTAATTCCTGGCACACATATTATATTAGAGAGGATTTTTTTTTCTCTTTAGACCAAAAAGAGATTTCACATTTCAATATGACACAAGAGACTATATATTCACATTCTTAACAATACATCTCCACAACAAGTTATGTATTTTTTATATTATGTAATTAGAATTAAGAACAAATTAAAGAGCAAATCTCTTCTATGATTAAGCCCATATTCCACAATATCTTCTCAATGATTTAAATCAATGTATATCATTTCAAGAGTTCTCTTGTAAGTCGACAATTCAATTTTTGAAGAACATATCTCTTGGGCATGGGAGGGGAAAGTTGGGCATTTCCCTGCAATGCACCACATACTCGCCCACCCCCCTTTGTCAGAGGAAAACGCCATAGCCAAGACAACCGTTAGCACCGTTGCTATCTGAAGCTGAGGTTATTGTGTCAGGCTGGTGTGACCAGCACCCCTGTGTGTGTGTGAGTTTTGTGAGTGAGTGTGTGTGTTTGGTTTAAAGCAGCAAAGGCAAGTGAAACATCTACTTTCCTTCTGGACAGTGCACGGCACAATTTTGCTTATATTATTTCTTTCACAATATTTAGAACTTAAAACATCTTCAGTGTTAAAGGCATGCATGCCTGTATCAACTAAACATAAGGAAGTAGCAGTAGTGCAGTTTGTATTCTTACACATTATTAAACAAAAAACAAAACTAGTCCATAGGGCGGCCAGCACCCACACTAAGGTCAAATAAAAGGTCCAGTACTGGCAGCTGCCAACTCCAGAGTCGGACGCCTGCTCCTATCACTGGTAAGAGTGTCAGTGAGCCGTCCTGCATGTGCAGGACTGAAGAGGAAGCAACTCATTGCTGTCACTGTAGAATCATAGTGTGGATTCGAGGGATGAATCCAGGATGTCATCATGATGACTGTTACTGTTTGAGTCACTGTCGTAGCTCTGGGGACTGGAATAATTTGCTGCCTCTTGTAGCCTCATAAGCATATTCATCTGCAAGATAAAAATACCAGCAAGTGAAAAAATGTTGTGATAGTGAAACACGTTATCAAACACAGAAGGTCAAATTTCAAGAACTGTTGTGTGTTTTTAACAAAATTCTGCTGCGATAAAAGCCTTATACATTCTTAGTCTGTTTTTCCTTCAATACCATTCACAAGCTTTACAGATCATAGCTAATTATGGGCCAGATTTCGAGTGGAGCGCTAACAGTTATGTGCGAGCGATAATTGGTTTATTTTGGGTGTTTGTCGTGTCGGGTTTTTCACTCGTATTACAAGTTGAAAGTCAAAACGATACGCTGTATAGATATACACAAATATACACAAATATTTTACATTCCAATGTTCTCTATATAGCAGAATATGTTCTATGTATTTTTAAATAGATATTCCTATATATATCCATATAAATGGAGAGAGAGAGAGAGAGTGAATTGGAGCCCTTTGCACTGAAGTAGATGAAAACATGTAAAAGCATATTTATGCAATATTCATATTTAATAAAGTATTATAGTGTGTATTTACTGTATATATTTCACATTGCAATGATCTGCATATAGCAGAATATGTTTGCGCGTGAGAAGGGTGTTTTTTCCCCACTTTATTGCTCCATTGACTACTACAGGTGAATAGGTTATCGCACATGTAATATTGTTACTTCGTTTTTTTATGTGTGTTGGGTTAGCACACGAGCGATAACTTTTTACTTTCAACTTGTAATATGAGTGCAACCCGACTTTCAAAAAAAGCTTACTTCTACAGCAGTTAAAGCTAAAGCGGAAGCATTAAATAGCGCTCCACTTGTAATTTGGCGCTATAAGTTTACCTACTTTTTTAACACCTTTAAACCAATCAGGAGCAGAAGTCACATATACCCACCAATCCCTGACTGCTTTTTTTGCTTAAGAGCTGCAATGCTTGTGGCACCTGAGTAGTACTTTACCTATGTGTTTAATCCATTTGTGAGGGTTAAACCCATAGTTAGCTACGATCAGTAAGGAAAAAAATGACATATTATAACAAATAATAGCATGTCACTTTTGCATTAGAATGTCCCGTTAAAAATGACCTTTTTGTGTAATTGATCTATGGGTTTAATGCAACTTTTAAGATGAACAGTCTGTAGTCCAATCCAATTAAGAGTTAAAAAAACTTACCAGAGGGTCGCCTTCTACGTCGCTGGGTGGGACCGGTTTGCTGGATGTTCCTTCCCGGGGCACAGAGTACCCATCAAAACCAACGTCTTCTGGTCTAAGCTGAAGCAGAGGGGGCCATTCATGCTGTTGCGGTATGGCAGTCCATGGATAGGTTTCCATAACCCATTTAGCTGGATCTTCCCAGGGGGCTCTTCTGCCATACAACTGGTGTGTAAGAAAAAGGAAACTTATTGAAAGTTCAATACAACAAAATCCCTGTTTCTACTGAATTGTAAGTATTAAGTACTAGAAGAATTTACCATAAAAAGTTTGTTTCTCGAGAGAAAATACAATAAAGCTTAGCAATATAACAAGCGACAAATAACACTTTCTAACTAGACATCCCTTTAAAATGAATACAGTAAGTCTAATATATATATAGAAGGTATGCACTCACTGGATTAGTGCAAATATAGTGCTTTATTGGCACATCAAAAAACAACATTTGCCTGCACCCTTTGTTTAAGTGGGAGTTCGCTCTATTTTGTACACATATATATATTTCACATGTGCACACTTCTGGGACTATCTCAGTATACTCTCATGGTCAGGAGCTAAGTTTTAACAAAGGATAGAAACAGAAGGAGGTAAATTTGACGATAGAAATACATTTGATCATTCAAACACTGCCCTCTCTTTGCACCGGAGCCCTCCATGGCTGCCAAAAGGTTGATAAATCTAATAACAGTAGCAATGCAGTGCGTAGATTTAGTCACTGCACAGCCGCCCTCTCTGGCAGGAGAGGAGACGACAAATTTAGTTACAGTAGCAATGCATTGAGAACACTCAGTCATTGTCCTCGTTCTGCATTAGAGTCCTTTATGGCAACTAAATAGTTAATGCTTGTGACAATACTTATCTCCAATGATTTTTTATCATTAAATGTAAATTTCTCAAGAGACTCTCACCTGCAGTCCTTCCCTGACAGCTTCTAGAAGATAGGGTATTATAGAATAATTCCACAAATCTGTAAACCACACTCTTGAACCATCAACATCTATTGGGCAGGAAAGGAACAGACGTGGTCCTGTACCAACAGAAAGGTGCAAGAAATTAGAAAAAGGCTACACAAATCATCAAGAAAACCTTCTATCACAGCAAATGTATGGTATAATGGGCAATTCATTTGTGCTTTGCATAGCATAAAATATGTATTACACTGCCCCCACCTGGCTACTTTAGATAATGCCACCAGGCTGGCAACATTCCCAGGGCAGAACACTGATAGTGCTGAGAATCCTCAGCTTAGTGCGTCAGAGGTTTGGGGTAAATCGTAAGACACAATCTGTGATAAAAGTAGGTTTTTATAACACATAATAAAATAAGTAGTTTCTGTTAATATAATGTTCATTTGTCTTTATTGATCTATGTCTCACAATCCCTGTATTTAAACAATGTTGTTATTATCAACAGATGATAAAATTAGAAAAAATTATAGTTACTTTTAATATATGAATACGCATGGTTAACTTAAAGGGATACTAAACCCAATTTTTTTTCTTTAATGATTCAGATAGAGGAGCAATTTTAAGCATCTTTCTAATTTACTCCTATGATCAATGTTTATTCTTTCTCTTGTTATCTTTATTTAAAAAGCAGGAATTTAAAGCTTAGCACGGACCATTTTTGGTTCAGAACCTGGGTTATGCTTGCTTATTGGTTAGCCAAATGTAAGCCACCAATAAGCAAGCACTATCCAGGTGTTGAATCTAAAATGGGCCGGCTCCTAAGCTTTACATTCCTGCTAAATAAAGATAGCAAGAGAATGAAGAAAAATTGATAACAGGAGTAAATTAGAAAGTTGCTTAAAATTGCATGCTCTATCTGAAAGAAAACAATTGGATTTAGTATCCCTTTAAGTATTTTTAATATTTTCTCCAATATTATTCATTTAGTTGACAATGAAATTTTGTAAACAAGCTAAGGGTTTAATAAAGTTTATGACAGGGCACAAAAATGAAACTTTAGAGCAACAAGATCCATGAGTTCAGTAAACAGATAATTTGCACACAAAACCTTTAAATTCTTTATACAATCTTACAAGAGAGTATGTGCAATATACATATATAATACATATATAATACATATATAATGGACATATACACATGTTATGTCAGCAACACTTTGCCATTATGATTAAAGGCATCCACAGGAGGGGGTGTAGTGTTTTAATGTGAAAAACTGTCTCTTTTTCGTGCTTCAAATGCACAAACAATGTATGTGTTTGAGCACACTGGGACATATAGCTAAACCAATCAAAACAGTCATTTTACTTTCATCAAATATTTCAGACTTTGATTGGCTGAAATGAATCATAAGACTTGTGTTAGTAGAGAGCTTTATGGGATAAAAACCAATAAAAATAAAATGTTATGCAAACATACCCAGACTGCACCACACCACAAAAGGATAACGGCCAATCAGTGGCTGCAACTGGTTGCACTACAACCTCTGATTGCCTGATCCTTTAGGGTGAAGCATAGAAAGGTAATTTTATTTAGGAACCTTTAGATGAAAAGCCCAGTGGGAAAATACACTGCTCTACTGATAAAGTTTATTTTTGTATGTAGGCCTTTCTGGAAATCTGTAATTATACTGTGTTTTAAAAAGCTAAAAAACATATATATACTTTTTTAATATAACGTATAACACCTCATTATGTTCATAATGCATGATATGAATCCAATCCAATACAAATGGTGCTCACCAATTGTCACATCAGAGGAACTGTGAGCTTCTAGGAACTTGTTGAGATGTTGCCAAACCTTTGGTATCCAGTCAATAACTTTAATTAATTCTGCATTTCTTGTCCTGCAGGTTATTTCTGTCTCAATGAGTTTTCTTCTGAGGTAGCGCCCGAGAAATCCCTTGACTGGCTCAGTATGATTTGCGCATAGCACCCACCTGCAGGACGGCACAGAACAACAACATTTACAGCTTTAAATGGACATTACAACCTAAAGCTACTAAATAATTAATACGACCAAAGGAAAATGTAGTAAAAGCCTGTTAACCAACCGAATGCCAAAGCCACAGAAAAAATGCTTAAAGGGACACTGAAGTCAAAATAATCTTTTATGATTCAGATAGAGCAGCAGTTTAAAAACACTTTCCATTATCCATTATCAAATTTGGCACAGCCTTTTTCTATTCACACTTTCTGGGGAACAAGATTCTACTAAGCATGTGCACTAGCTCACAGGGTATACGTATACCAGTTTGTGATTGGTTGATGTCTGTCACATGATACAGGGGCCGGAAAATGGGAGAAAAAAATAATTTGTCAGAAAAAAATATCTACTGCTAATTTGAAACTCAGAGTAGGTGTTAAATCATTGTCTTTCTAGTTTGCACGTGTTAATTATGCTATTGTACTGCATTGAGTGGTCCTTTAATCCTTTTGCGTAGTCTGTTTATCCCTGTATGCAGATCACAGTTTAGTAAAGTGAACCTCTAAAGTATTCTGTGTAAATCTCTCTCTATATCACAAAGTTATCAGTCTAGAGAGTAATAAACATCAAAACAGTCTGATAAATAGAATGAAAAATAACGTACCTGAAATTGTGATGGAGTTGGAGGTTTGGCGTAGACGAAGTGGCCTGGTTCATTGTCCCAATGATGTATGGACTGAAGAAAACACAGAGGAATTAGTTAAGATTCATTAAAAATTAAGAGACAATTCTATAAACCTAATCATGGTAACTAAATTGATAATCTGGCCTTACCATTTGTGATATTTGCAGTTCAAAAGTCCATTGAATATCTCTCCCAGGGAGCTAACATGGTGCAAGTTGTCTAAAATAATGACAAGTGGCATGTCTATGGCATTATTCTTACTGTTGCACTGATCAGCCAGGTTGGAAAGGTACTGCCGAAGTTCCTGACAATAAATAATGTACAAATATTGTTAGATGCCAACAAAAAAACGTCTGCTTTTCCTGTACAGAGAAATGTATTTTATGGTATTCACCAAGCCAATTCTAAAATAGATATTATAAAGAATAATTTAATTAAATAAAAAGGATTAGGCCAATATTTAGTCATTGTTATTGCTCAGCTGTATATCCCTGTATGTACCTTGCTGGATTTATGATCTACGTTGAAGGTGGCAACAGATCCATCTGAAAGTTCTCTTCCCTCACGCAGCACCATGTACTCAGAAAGGCGATTCGCCAGGTAGGTTTTACCAGTTCCACTAGGCCCTGACAAGATAATTCTCCTGTGTTCCATGAGAAGGGAGACGTACCGCTGTAATATAGGCTTTGGAATAAGAGTCTCAAAAACCAGGCAATCCAAACTGTTCTCGGAGAGCCCTAAAATAAAAGGAACATTACAAAAATGAAAGGACCATTAAATACAGTAGAACTGCATAATTAACATGTGCATAATAAAAAGACAATTTAATAACACCTAGTCTGAATTTCATGTGACAGCTATCAGCCAATCACAGACTAGTATACATATACACTGTGAACTTGAGCAAATGATTAGTAGGAGCGGGTGCCTCAGAAAGTGTGCATTTCAAATAACTGAGCAAATTTGATAATGGAAGTAAATTGGAAACTCTCTTAAAAATTGCACACTCTATCGGAATCATGAAAGTGTAATTTTTACTTTAATGTCCCTTTAAGAGCAACCTAACTACGTATACGTCCAAGGTGTGAACTTGTGAACTTGTTTAAATGTATCTTGTATTACATGCTACAAACGTTTGTAAATCCTGAGGAATGCAATGCTTAAAGAACCATTAAACTTGACATTTCAACAACTCAAAAAAAGTTTCATTATTGCACTATATATTCATTATTTATTGTGCAACCTTTTGCTGTAAAATACATCTAAAAATTGTGCTTGTTTGAATTTCTACCATGGAGGCTTGGGTTAATACTTTAAGGCAATTTATGTGGCTTTTGTTTACTTTCCCCTTACTCCCTGAGCTTCTGAGGTGTCACAAGCTTTTAAAAGGTAGATTATCAATTTTGCATCAACAATCATGATAGGAAACTCATTCTTTGTAATAATAACTGAGTTGCAGGCTACCCCAATCTGCACATGTGCAAACAGAGTTTGTGCTATATCCGAATATTAGTCTCTGATTGGTTAACAGGGGTTCTTTTGTTCTGAGGGACACGGAAATCAGTAATAAGTATAAACATAAAACAATATACTCATTTGACAAAATAAAGATGCAGATTTCATTTCAAAATTATTTTCAGATATGAAGGTTCATAACCATGTAGTTTACAATTTGTGTTTAATGTCCCTTTAACAATGTATTGTATCTCTCTTGGGGTTATCCCTTACCTAATACATAATTCCTGAACCCAACTTTATTAACAATCCATAACCATAGCCCAATTCCTAACCTTAGTGTCTGCTTCTTTATTATTTGTTATTATTTTAACATAAATGAAATACATTTTTCTCATTTCAAGAAATAATTATAAAACTAAAGAGATTACCTTTGACTGATACCGAGATGGTATCATTCTCACCCACAAGATACCCACAAGGCAGCAATTCTGGTGTCTCTGCATTGCTTGTGCGTTTGATGTCACCAATACTATAACCAACAACGCTGTCTGAGTTCAAGCCCAGCTGAGATACGGGATCAAGATGAGTGATGTATTCCTGTAAAACATAAATAGCAAATTATAGAAGGAAAACCAATGCCAAAAATAGAATACAATGTGATCACTATATCAACTATATATGAGGTTTGCATATTTAAAGGAACATAAAATACACATAAAAGGATAGATTACAAGTGGAGCGCAAATATTGCTTTCCACTTGTAGTCTGGCTCAAAAATGTTTAAGAGTAATAAAAAAAACATAATTTATGCTTACCTGATAAATTTATTTCTGTTGTAGTGTATCCAGTCCATGGATCATCCATTACTTATGGGATATTCTCCTTCCCAACAGGAAGTTGCAAGAGTTCACCCACAGCAGAGCTGCTATATAGCTCCTCCCCTAACTGCCATATCCAGTAATTCGACCGAAAAAAAGGAAAAACCATAGGGTGCAGTGGTGACTGTAGTTTAAATGAAAAAATTACCTGCCTTAAAATGACAGGGCGGGCCGTGGACTGGATACACTACAAGAGAAATAAATTTATCAGGTAAGCATAAATTATGTTTTCTCTTGTTAAGTGTATCCAGTCCACGGATCATCCATTACTTATGGGATACCAATACCAAAGCTAAAGTACACGGATGAAGGGAGGGACAAGGCAGGAACTTAAACGGAAGAGACCACTGCCTGAAAAAAATCCTTTCTCCCAAAAATAGCCTCCAAAGAAGCAAAATATGAAGTGCAGACCAAGACGCCGTCTTGTAAATCTGTTCAACAGAAGCCTCATTTTAAAAAAGGCCCAAGTGAAAGCCACAGCTCTAGTAGAATGAGCTGTAATCCCTTCAGGAGGCTGCTGTCCAGCAGTCTCATAAGTTAAACGAATTATGCTTTTAACCAAAAAGAAAGAAAGAGGTTGCTGAAGTCTTTTGACCTCTTCTCTGTCCAGAGTAGACAACAAACCAAGTAAATGTTTGATGAAAATCTGAAGTAGCTTGTAAGAAAAACATTAAAGCACAAACTACGTCCAAATTGTGTAAACGACGTTCCATCTTTGAAGAAGGATTAGAATACAAGAATGGAACAACACTCTCTTGAGTGATAATCTTGTTGGAGACCACCTTAGGTAAAAAACCCAGTCTTGATACACAGGACTACCTTATCCGTACGGAGGACCAGATAAGGAGAATCACATTGTGAAGCAGATAACTCGGAGACTCTACAAGCCGAGGAAATATCTACCCAAAAGGAACATTCCAGGATAAAAAGTTTGATATCTATAGAATGAAAAGGTTCACACGGAACTCCTTGAAAAACCTCAATAATCAGGTTTAAGCTCCATGGCGGAGCCATAGGTTTAGACACAGGCTTGGTTCTAACCAAAGCCTGACAAAATGCCTGAACGTCTGGAGAATCTGCCAGACGCTTGTGCAAAAGAATAGACAGAGTAGGAATCTGTCATTTTAAGGAACCAGCTGACAACCCCTTTTCTCAAAATCATCTTGGAGAAAAGATAGTATCCTGGGAATCCGGACTTTACTCCATGAGTAACCCTTGGATTCATATCAATAAGATATTTATGCTATATCTATGTTAAATTTTGCTAGTGACAGGCTTTCATGCCTGTACTAAGGTATCAATGACTGACTTGGAGAAGCCATGTTTCGATAACATCAAGCATTCAGTCTCCAGACAGTCCATCTCAGAGAAGTTTAATATAGATGGTTGAAAGGACCCTGAGATGGAGGGTCCTGTCTCAGAAGCAGAGATCATGATGGAAAGAATGACATGTCCACCAGATCTGCATACCAGGTCCTGCGTGGCCACACAGGCGCTGTTAAAAACACCAAAGCAGTCTCCTGCTTGATCTTGTGTAAAGGCCTCCGGAGGGAATTCCCCACTTCCCCGTGAGAAAAGTCTGACGACTTAGAAAATCCACCTCCCAGTTCTCAACACCTGGGATATGGAGAGTTGATAGACAAGAGAGAGTCTCTGTCCAATGAATAATTTAAAGATTTCTAACATCGCTAGGAAACTTCTGTTCCCCCTTGATGGTTGATGTAAGCCACAGTCGTGATATTGTCCGACTGAATCTGATGTACCTCAGAGTTGCTAACTGAGGCTAAGCCTGAAGAGTATGGAATATCGCTCCCAATTCCAGAATATTTATTAGAAGGAAGGTTTCCTCCTGAGTCTACTATCCTTGAATCTTCAGGGAGTCCCAGACTGTATCCCAACCTAAAAGGTTGGCATCTGTTGTAACAACTGTCCCATCTGACCTGCGGAACGTCATACCCTTGGACAGATGGACCCGAGATAGCCACCAGAGAAGAGAATATCTGGCCTCTTGGTCCAGATTTAAGAAGGGGACGAATCTGTATAATCCCCGTTCCATTGACTGAGCATGCATAGCTGCAGCGGTCTGAAATGTAGGTGTGCAAACGGTACTATGTCCCATGCCGCTACCATTAGGCCGATTACATTCATGTACCGAGCCACCGAAGGGCGCGGATGGAATGAAGAACACGGCAGAAATTTAGAAGCTTTGACAACCTGGACTTCGTCAGGTAAATTTTCATTTCTGCAGAATCTATCAGAGTCCCTAGGAAGGAAACCCTTGAGATTGGGGATAGAGAACTCCTTCCTTGTTCACTTTCCACCCCTGCGATCTCAGAAATGCCAGTACTACATCCGTATGAGGCTTGGCAATTTGAAGGTCAATGCCTAAATAAGGGGCCACTTCTAAAGATTCTTGGGACTGTAGTTAACCCAAAGGAAACAGCAACAAACTGGTAATGCCTGTCTAGCAAGGCAAACCTGAAAAAAAGGATGGTGATCCTTATGCATCGTTATGTGAGGATAAGTATCCTTCCAATCCATTGTAGTCCTCTATTGACTCTCCTGGATCCTAGTTAAGATGGTACGAATAGTTACCATCTTAAATGATAGAATTCTAAGGAATTTATTTAAGATCTTTAAATCCAAAATAGGTCTGAAGGTTCCCTCTCCTTGGGAACCACGAACAGATTTGAGAAAAACTCTGACCCTGTTCCTGTCTTGGAACTGGATGGATCTCGTACACAATGTAAGAATGCCTCTTTCTTTATCTGGTGTGCAGATAATTGTGAAAGGTAAAATCTCCCCTATTTGGAAGGGGAAGCTTTGAAATCCAGAAGATATCTCTGGGATATAATTTCCAATGCCCAGGATCCTGGGCATCTCTTGCCCACGCCTGGGCGAAAAAAGAAAATCTGCCCCCTACAGGATCCATTACCGGATAGGGGACCTTTCCATCATGCTGTCTAAGATGCAGCAGCAGCAGGCTCCTTGGCCTGCTTATCCTTGTTCCAGGTCCGGTTGTCTCCAGACCGTCATGGACTGAGCAAAAGTACCCTCTTGATTTGCCTAAAAGGAAGTTGATGCCACACCTGCCTTGAAGTTTCGAAAGGCACGAAATTTAGACTGTTTTGGCCTTTGATTTGGACCAGTCCTGAGGAAGGGCAAGCCCTTTTCCTCCAGTGATATTAGTAATGATCTCCTTCAAACCAGGCTCTAATAGGGTCTGTCCCCTGAAGGAAAGTTAAGTAGCTTATTTATTAAAGTCACAACAGCTGACCATGAGATAAGCCATAGCGCTCTGCGCGCCAGTATAGTAAAAACTGAATTCTTAGCCGTTAGTTTAGTCAAATGAACAAAGGCATCAGAAACAAAGGAATTGGCTAGCTTAAGTGCTCTTAGCTAGACAAGTATATTCATCCAATGGAGTCGCTACCTGTAAAGCCTCATCCAGAGACTCCAACCAGAACACCGCAGCAGCAGTGACAGGAGCAATGCATGCAAGGGCTGCAGGATAAAACCTTGTTGAATAAACATTTTCCTAAGGTAACCCTCTAATTTTTTATCCATTGGATCTAAAAAAGCACAACTGTCCTCGACAGGGATAGTGGTATGCTTAGCTAGAGTAGAAACTCTTCTCTCCACCTTAGGGACCGTCTGCCATAAGTCCCGTGTGGTGGCATCTGTTAGAAACATTTTTCTAAAAATAGGAGGGGAAGAGAATGGCACACCTGGTCTATCCCATTCCTTATTAATAATTTCTGTAAACCTCTTTAGGTATTGGAAAAAACATCAGTACACACCGGCACTGCATAGTATCTATTCAGTCTACACAATTTCTCTAGCACTGTGATTGTAACCCAGTCATTCAGAGCTGCTAAAACCTCCCTGAGTAACAAGTGGAGGATCTTAAGCATAAATTTTAAATGTAGAAATATCGGAATCAGGTTAAATCATCTCCCCTGAGTCAAAAATATCACCCACAGACTGAAGCTCCCCTCAGCTTCTGCATATTGTGAGGCAGTAACAGACATGGTTCTTGACGCATCTGTATGCTCTGTATCTATCCCCAGAGCTATCTCGCTTTCCTTTAATTTCAGGTAGTCTGACTAATACCGCTTCCAGAGTATTATTCATAACTTTCGCCATGTCTTGTAAAATAAACGCTATAAGCGCCCTTGATGTACTAGGCGCCATTTGAGCGTGAGTCCCTGGAGCGGGAGTCGAAGAGTCTGACACGTGGGGAGAGTTAGTCGGCATAACTTCCCCCTTGACAGAATCCTCTGGTAAAATAAACGCTATGGGCGCCCTTGATGTACTTGGCGCCATTTGAGCGTGAGTCCCTAAAGCGGGAGTCAAAGGGTCTGACACGTGGGGAGAGTTAGTCGGCATAACTTCCCCCTCGACAGAATCCTCTGGTGATAATGTTTTTAAAGACAAAAAATTATCTTTATTGCTTAACATGAAATCAGTACATCTGGTACACATTCTAAGATGGGGTTCCACCATGGCTTTTAAACATAATGAACACAGAGCTTCCTCTATGTCAGACATGTTAGAACAGACTAATAATGAGACAAGTAAGCTTGGAAAACACTTTAAATCAAGTTAACAAGCAAATATAAAAAACGTTACTGTGCCTTTAAGAGAAACAAATTTTGTCAAAATTTGAAAAACGAAATTTTTACAGTATATGTAATAAGTTAACAGAGCATTGCACCCACTTGCAAATGGATGATTAACCCCTTAATGCAAAAAACAGATAAAAAAAACGACAGACGTTTTTTAACAGACACAACAAAGCTGACACAGCTGAGCTGTGGATTACCTTCCCTATAAACGATTTTGGAAGTCTTTTTAGCCCTTTAGAGATGTCCTGTAGTATTCATGGGACTGCTGAGGAAATCTGGATGATTCATTTTGTAATTTTAACTGCGCAAAAAAAAGCGCTAAATTAGGCCCCTCCCACTCATATTACAACAGTGGGAAGCCTCAGTTAACTGTTTCTATGCAGAATTTAAGCCAGCCATGTGGAAAAATTAGGCCCCAATAAGTTTTATCACCAAACATATGTCAAAAAACGATTAAACATGCCAGCAAACGTTTTAAAACACATTTTTATCAGAGTATGTATCTCTATTAATAAGCCTGATACCAGTCGCTATCACTGCATTTAAGGCTTTACTTACATTACTTCGGTATCAGCAGCATTTTCTTAGTCAATTCCATTCCTTAGAAAAATATTTTACTGCACATACCTTATTTGCAGGAAAACCTGCACGCCATTCCCCCTCTGAAGTACCTCACTCCTCAGAATGTGTGAGAACAGCAAATGGATCTTAGTTACTTCTGCTAAGATCATAGAAAAACGCAGGCAGATTCTTCTTCCAAATACTGCCTGAGATAAACAGCACACTCCGGTGCCATTTAAAAATAACAAACTTTTGATTGAAGAAATAAACTAAGTATAAAACACCACAGTCCTCTCACGACCTCCATCTATGTTGAGGGTTGCAAGAGAATGACTGGATATGGCAGTTAGGGGAGGAGCTATATAGCAGCTCTGCTGTGGGTGAACTCTTGCAACTTCCTGTTGGGAAGGAGAATATCCCATAAGTAATGGATGATCCGTGGACTGGATACACTTAACAAGAGAAATTATGCAATGAACATTCATTAATTATTTGGTACTTTTTCCCCATAATTAGCCTTTGAAGTCTGTGCTTTAACAACTCTAATGTCTACGTTATTCTAAGGCATTAACAAATATGGATTCAGAGCCAACCATTACCCAGTAGAATTTGGGACTAGCCAATCATCTAGATGCAATGAGTTTATTACTTTATCCCATTGGTAAGACAATGTATTTTGGTCTCTTCCTTACAGTTAAAGATATAAGATATTTCAACCAGATTAGATCACACCAAGAACACGATTACTTGTACAGTGACCCTTAAGTGATAATTTTAAAAGGATCTACGCAAAAGATTTTCCACATTTACTTTAAGAGTTTTTTTCCTCTTTGTTATTGCCTGTGTTTGGCATTTACGGCAGTGATGTCACCATCTTGCTGCCTGTTTATCAGCTAGTGTAGAAATCATTGCATCTATGTGCCCATCGCGTGCAGGGACAGGTTAGCAAGGCTATGTTGTAAACGCTAGGACGTAATTTAATGTGAATACTTGTGTATGGGAAGAAAACATTGTCTGATGTCGCTAAAACATTAACGCTGAGTTTAATAACTTGCATGGCAAGGAGGCAAAATACATAACCAGATCGGACTAATTCTGCAACTCTTTGGTCTATTTTGTAGCTATATGATGAACAAAATGAGTGTATTTTAAAAATGTTCCATTCTCAGTTTTTTGGGGGTTAGTAAGGGGAAATAAAACCCAAAATGTTTCTTTATGATTTAGATAGAGCAGCAATTTAGCTTGTCAATTTACATCTATTATCTAATCTGCTTCATTCTCTTGATATCCTTTGTTGAAAAGCATATCTTGGTAGCCTGAGCAGCAATGCACTACTAGCTGATGATGGGTGGCTGTACATACATGCTTCTTGTCATTGTTTCACCCATGCTCCCCTAGCTCCCAGTAGTGCATTTTTTTGCTCCTTCAACAAAGGATACCAAGAAAATGAAGCAATGGAAATTTTTTAAAATTGTGTTCTCTGTCCCTTTAATAATAAATTAGTCTTCAAAGTGTAGCCCTATATTCAAACAAAGACACAACAACATTGGTTTGGTGAAGCTTAATATTTACCTTAAATAACCTTTTAACAACTCCGTCCAGAACGTCCCATTTAGTTTTGCCACCAACACCAATGCATCCAATCAGGAACAAGCGAGGTCTGCAATCCTAATGATAGAAAATAATATAATACTATTCAGATCTATTGTTAAATTATATTAAATGTTAATATATCAAAGAAATCAGTGTAAAGTTTTAGCTTCTATAAAGTATTGCACAACACCATGTTGTAACCTAGGTTTACCTTAGTTTAAAAGCCTGTTCTCCTCATCTTATCTCCTCTGCTGAAGATAGTTAGGGACAGTTATAAATGAGCTGATAAAACTAAAAATGTCACAGGGTTTTTATAAATATGACTACAAAGGGTTTATTCTTCGAAAGATCATTTAAAACAAACAAACAAACATATTAAACACATTCCTGTGATAATAAACATCATAAGGGTTGGTATTAGCTGTTTTTTCTGTGCATTGAACTCATTTTGCCTTTATATTTTTTTTAATTTCAAGCACCACCACATGAGGGCAGCATTTTTCAACTACAGAACAAAATAAAGTGGCACTTTTTCCCTCGACTATTTCAGTAATGTGTCCTCTAATGTGTAATCAGTTAAAGTAAAAATTTACAAATTCATGTTTGTAAAGAAATAAATGATGTGATTAGTTAATGTTTATTTTAAACGGGTAAACACCTCTATATACAAAACAAAATGCTCACCCACTTATCCATTTTACCTGCTGGAGTGTATAAAACTGTTTACAGATAACTACTTTATCTTTATTTTGGCATTTTAAAAAGCTGATTTTCCTGTTGAAACCTCCAACTATATTAAACATTTCAATACTGCGGTAATGATGTAAACAAGAAGCATCATAAGAAATCAACTGTGCAGTGTAAATGAGAGAGAGAGCCCAGCCCTATTTACGGGGTGTTTCTACATCAGCTTTGAATACAAAGAAATCTATTTGCTGCTTGCCTGAGTACACCGTCTCTTTAACTGATAAATAATAGTAATTACAGCCCAATTAAAGGGCCAGAAAACTCTACAATATCTACAGTATCCTGCGTATGCAACAACTCTACTTAAACATGTTAAAGGGACAGTACACACCTTGTAATTACAAGTTATTTTCTGTTGTGTTACTATAACATATTTCAGCTAAGTCTCAATGTTTTAAAATAAATTAGAATCCTTTTTCACAGCAATTAGTTTTAAATAGCAAAACTCCACCCATTATTTTATTGGGAGGCGCAAATCTGTGATTTAGTCTGCAGACAACAAGGCTAGTTACTGTCATAAAGTTTATATAAAGTGAATTGTTTTCCAGTTGTTATTAAAGGGACAGTATACACAATAAGGGACAGATATGTAGCAACGCTCCCCTTTTAACCAAAATATTTTAACATGTTTAGTTGCTGCTTTGTCATATAGATGACATAATTTTTTTTGTGACCCTTTAATAGGTCTCGGTTTATCAGACTATAAGGGGTGAAAGGGCGAGTAGTCCCCAACATAATTTAAACCAGAAGCTCTGATGTTTCAAGAGGTACTGTGGCTGCCCACTTATCCTAGGTATCTCAGCAATAAGTGTAGGGGTTACTGGGGTAGATTCATTAAGGTTCTCACCAGCCTCTCTCCAACCTTTCCAATGTCTTTGTTATTCTGCAAAAAAACGCAACTTTAATTCACATATTGCTCCATTCCTTAGTAAATGTGCTTCTTATAATACAGAGATTGTAGAAGCTGGAGAAACAAGAGACGGTGCCTAGTGAATCTATTCCACTGCCAGTGTTTAATGGTCATTACTCAGATTGCCTTACAGTGCTGGGTAATAATATGGCAGGACAGGTTTTTGTTCCATACATGACGATAAATGTTCCTGTTATCACCGGATAAGATGCTCTGTCTTATGAAAGGCGTTTGCTATGATGGGCGCTATACCTTATCTTTACGGCATAGGTACCAGCCGGTGCATTGCAGCTTCACACCCCAGTGATATATACACGTAACAGTTCCCTCTCACCTCTCTCCATTTCATTTCCTCCAGGAAGCTAACAACTATCTTGACGTGCCGGCCCTCCTTCCTCATGGTTCCATCACCCGCGTCATCCAGCAACATGTCTACCAATGGAAAATCTACATTACAATAAAGTACGCAGCATAGAAACAAGGAGGTTCCTAGCCCTGGGTCATTACATTATTCTGGTAGTTTCCCCAATGGTAGGAACATAGCAAGAATGCCTACATGGTTCTTGTTGTACAAAGTATGTGCAAATGATATGCAAACATGGGTCTGTTCTTATGTGTATATGTGCCTATCTATAGGAGTTCTATGTATACACCTGTGTATAGGAGTTATTGTATACATGTGCCTATTTGTGAGTATATATATATAAACCTAGCTATAAAAGTTTTATGTACATACCTGTTGTGTATATGAGTTATTGTATACATGTGCCTATTTGTGAATATACAGTATATAAACCTAGCTATAGAAGTTTTATGTACATACCTGTGTATATGAGTTATTGTATACATGTGACTATTTGTGAATATACAGTATATAAACCTAGCTATATAAGTTTTATGTACATATCTGTGTATATGAGTTATTGTATACATGTGCCTATTTGTGAATATACAGTATATAAACCTAGCTATAGAAGTTTTATGTACATACCTGTTGTGTATATGAGTTATTTTATACAAGTGCCTATTTGTGAGTGTATATAAACCTAGCTATAGAAGTTTTATGTACATACCTGTGTATATGAGTTATTGTATACAAGTGCCTATTTGTGAGTATATATAAACCTAGCTATATAAGTTTTATGTACATACCTGTTGTGTATATGAGTTATTTTATACAAGTACCTATTTGTGAGTGTATATAAAACTAGCTATAGGAGTTTTATGTACATACCTGTGCATATGATGTATTGTATACATGTGCCTATTTGTGAGTATATATAAACCTAGCTATAGAAGTTTTATGTACATACCTGTCTGTGTATATGAGTTATTTTATACAAGTGCCTATTTGTGAGTGTATATAAACTGAGCTATAGGAGTTTTATGTATATACCTGTGCATATGAGTTATTGTATACATGTGCCTATTTGTGAGTGTATATAAACTGAGCTATAGGAGTTTTATGTATATACCTGTGCATATGAGTTATTGTATACATGTGCCTATTTGTGAGTGTATATAAACTGAGCTATAGGAGTTTGAGAAATGAATGTTTTTGCCATAGTGTTTCCTAGTTTGTTTTTTTGGGGGGTTTTTAAGAGCAAGGAGAAAGAAATATGATGTAGGCTATGAAGTAGATTGGATTTATAGATTTAAAAAGTCCCCAAAAATTGATACAATTATTACATATATATATATATATATTAACCTCAAATTTATATCAAAATATTCATCAATCTACATACAATATCGATAATGATACACTAAAACATAAAAAAACATAATTTATGCTTACCTGATAAATTTATTTCTCTTGTGGTGTATCCAGTCCACGGATCATCCATTACTTGTGGGATATTCTCCTTCCCAACAGGAAGTTGCAAGAGGATCACCCACAGCAGAGCTGCTATATAGCTCCTCCCCTAACTGCCATAGCCAGTAATTCGACCGAAACTAGCCGAGGAAGGAGAAACCATAAGGTGCAGTGGTGACTGTAGTTTAAAATTTAGACCTGCCTTAAAAGGACAGGGCGGGCCGTGGACTGGATACACCACAAGAGAAATAAATTTATCAGGTAAGCATAAATTATGTTTTCTCTTGTTAGGTGTATCCAGTCCACGGATCATCCATTACTTGTGGGATACCAATACCAAAGCTAAAGTACACGGATGAAGGGAGGGACAAGGCAGGTACTTAAACGGAAGGGACCACTGCCTGTAGAACCTTTCTCCCAAAAATAGCCTCCAAAGAAGCAAAAGTATCAAATTTGTAACATTTTGAAAAGGTATGAAGCGAAGACCAAGTCGCCGCTTTGCAAATCTGTTCAACAGAAGCCTCATTTTTAAAGGCCCAGGTGAAAGCCACAGCTCTAGTAGAATGAGCTGTAATCCTTTCAGGGGGCTGCTGTCCAGCAGTCTCATAGGCTAAGCGTATTACGCTCCGAAGCCAAAAAGAAAGAGAGGTTGCCGAAGCCTTTTGACCTCTCCTCTGTCCAGAGTAAACAACAAACAGGGAAGATGTTTGACGAAAACCTTTAGTCGCTTGTAAGTAAAACTTTAACGCACGGACAAATTATGTATTAAGACGTTCCTTCTTTGAAGAAGGATTAGGACACAATGATGGAACAACAATCTCTTGATTGATATTCTTGTTGGAAACTACCTTAGGTAAAAACCCAGGGTTTGTACGCAGAACTACTTTATCTGTATGGAAAATCAGATAAGGAGAATCACATTGTAAAGCTGATAACTCAGAGACGACTCTACGAGCCGAGAAAATAGCCATCAAAAACAGAACTTTCCAAGATAAAAGTTTGATATCAATGGAAAGAATGGGTTCAAACGGAACTCCTTGAAGAACCTTAAGAACCAAGTTTAAGATCCATGGAGGAGCAACCGGTTTAAACACAGGCTTAATTCTAACCAAAGCCTGACAAAATGCCTGGACGTCTGGACCTCTGCCAGACGCTTGTGCAAAAGGATAGACAGAGCAGAAATCTGTCCCTTTAAAGAACTAGCTGATAATACTTTATCCAAACCCTCTTGGAGAAAGGACAATATCCTAGGAATCCTAACCTTACTCCATGAGTAATTCTTGGATTCACACTAATGAAGATATTTTACCACTTTCCTCTAACTACCTCCAACTATGTTGAGAGCTTGCAAGAGAATGACTGGCTATGGCAGTTAGGGGAGGAGCTATATAGCAGCTCTGCTGTGGGTGATCCTCTTGCAACTTCCTGTTGGGAAGGAGAATATCCCACAAGTAATGGATGATCCGTGGACTGGATACACCTAACAAGAGAAAGTATAGCTATTTCCTATGGAAAAACGTTAGTGCGCATGTTTTGATTTATTTTTCTCACCTGTCTTTTACTACTGTGCATGTGCATATTGCTATAAGTCAACTTTAGAACTCAGAAACACTACTCATGTTAGCATATAACAAAAAATTGCATACTAGACAATAAAATCTATCTCCATGCCAGATTTTATAAAGATTAGTGCAACCATTTTGCCTGTAGCTTAGGCTAATTACTTCTCTATCATTAAACATTAAAAGTGCCTTTTTGTTAACACTTAACTCAAAAAAATACTAAACCAGTTTACTGTATACCAATTGAGGAAAAGCAGCCAACCAATCAAGTGTTTGCTCTGAGTTTCCCACAGAATCATTCATCGTATTTGTCAAGCTCTAGATTTCAAATATAACAAGGAACCTAGATGCATGCTGAGAAAGCAACTATTTTAAAGGGATATAAAACTGTTTTTAATTTAACAGATTATATTGAAATAAAAAACCTTAATATACAGCTGCCTAAAAATTTTCCTTTTATCTTCAAAAAAGACTACACACCCCAATAAGCACCTCAGGTTTGTCAGTTACAAAGATAAAGGGGCATAAGCACTGTTTGTGGGCACACTTACTCATTAGAGCATGCATGGTGAGTGACAATTTCTCGACTGGTTTGGAAAACAGCACACCTGTCTTGTGGGGCACGGAACAAAGGAACTGCCACGTCCAAACAGCAATCCAAACAACAAAAAAAGGTTGTTCCAGCCTCCAAAATATTCTTAAAAACTACCTTTATTTTTTACATAGGGTCCATAGAAAAAAATAATTACAACGTTTAAGGCCTTCTATAGGCCCTTAGTCATGTATACTTTTGTTACCTGTTCTCACGTGAGCAACCAATTACACAATAGTGACATCTTGAAGATGCAAATAGCAGCACATCCAAACTTGCTTTATTTTAGATGATCACATGAGAAATAGTATTGAATATAAACATTTTAAAAAAAACAAACATAAAACCTACATATATATTTTAAAAAGAGGAATATTGTACATTATTGGCAGATTAATCCCAACTTAGAAAAAAATGTATATCTATACTGGTGTATCAAAATTAGTACAGATGAATATTTAAAGAAACAGGCTCCAATTAAAATCTTTGTTCATACCTTTAGGTATGAGTGCTTCCAATTTGAATATCTAAAACATGTCTCTAATTTTTAGAAGACGTTCCCTATCCCCGCCTCTTCTAGGTCTATCCACTTGTTCTATGATCTGAAATCTTAATTGGCTAATATTGTGACCCATAGAGAGGAAGTGACAGGAAACAGGAGCATCTTTATTGTTACATCTGATATTAGATGTATTTTCTGTTATCCTCTCTCTTACCACTCTACAGGTCTCGCCAATATAAATTAGGCCACATGGACATTTGATAAGATAAATAAGTAAATGAGTAAGTGGCTCTGCAGGTTATATACTTATTGATTTGAAACTTTTTACCATTTATTGGGTGATGGAAATATTCTCCTTTCATCATCGAGCTGCAGTTACTGCAACTGAGACATGGATAACAGCCACTTATTTTAGGACCTATAGTTCTCTGAATATTCTGTTTGTTGCTACCTATGTCAGTATGCACTAACATGTCTTTAATGTTCTGGTTCCTCCTATAGGCTATCATTGGGCCTACTTTGAATTCACTGACTTGTGGATTGCAATCCCTCAGGATATGTCAATGTTTTTTTAGTATACCATTTATCTTTTGACTAAGTCTGTTGAACTGGGTAACAAAAATCATATGATTAACTTCCTGATCCCTGTCCTTCTTATTTTGTATTTTGTCATTAGTGACTGCGCTAAGCTGTTCTGCAATTAATGTGGGGGGGATAACCTCTATTGATAAATTTATTGGCCATTTGTTCCAATCTATATTTGCATTTGGTACTGTCTGATACTATACGTTTCACTCTAGTGAATTGGCTTTTTGGAATGGCCATAAAAACATTGTCTGAATGACAACTCCCATATTTCAGTAAGTCGTTTCTATCTGTATTCTTTACATAGAGATCTGTTTTTAGAAAACCACCCTCAATGTACAAATATGTATCCAAATATTCTACTCCAACCTCACTCATGTTCAAGGTAAATTTTAATCCTCTAACTGAATCATTCAGATCCTGGACAAAAGACAATAGGCTACCAATGTCACCCCCCCACACGCCAAATACATCATCAATGTACCTCCACCAGGAGGCACCATAGAGTTGGAACAAATTATGAGGGTACACAAAGTATTCCTAAAAATTATTCATGAAAATGTTGGCGTATGTGGGGGCGACGTTGGAGCCCATTGCAATCCCTTGCTTTTGCAGAAAATATGTGTCCATAAATAAAAAATAGTTATGATATAATATAATTGAGAGTAGTTCAATCAAAAAACAGATCTCCCCTTCAGTGTAATTACTCTCATATCTAAGCATATGTTCTACTGCTGAAATACCACTTGTGTATTTAATGGAGGTATATAAACTGGAAACATCTAAAGAAAATAGTATGCATTTCTCCCCAACATAGCCAAGATCTTTTAATTTTGACAGGAAACCATTTGTATCTTTAACATAAGATGTAGTTCTTTTAACAAATGGCTGTAAGACTTTATCTAAGAAAGTAGCAATTGATGAAAATACAGAACCTATCCCCACCACAATAGGGCGTCCAGGTGGTTTTTCTTTAGCTTTATGTATTTTAGGTAATACATATAATACCGGCCTTACTGAATTGGTTACATATAGGGCATCTTTAAAATTTTCTGTTATTATTCCTTTTTGTACAGCTAATTTGAGAATATTTTCAATTTCTTTGTTTATCTGAATGTTTGGATCCCCTGATAATTGCTGGTATACCTGGTTGTCTGCTAGTTGTCTGTTGATCTCCTCAATATAATCAGATTTATTTAGAACCACAATGGCCCCCACCTTTATCAGCCTCTTTTAAAATGATCTCTTTATTTTTCTTTAAAGATTCAATTGCTATCTTATCTTTTTTGTTTGAACAAGGTTTTTCTTTTTTTCTTTTTTAAAAAGGTTATCTACTTCTCTTTGCACTAGACTCATATACGTAGCTGCACTATGCGTAGTAGTAGTAGGTGTAAATGTGCTCTTCTTGGATATGCCAAATTCTTTTGTGCCTTTAAATTTTATATTATCACTTTTGGTGTTGGTGCTCAGTGAAAATATGTTATCTCTTTGCATGGAAAAATGTATTTTCAGTTTTAGCTTCCTAAAGAACCTTTGAATTTCCTGTTGGACTGTAAATTCATTACAATAATTTCCCAAGCAATACGATAGACCCTTATTTAGAGCTAGTTCTTGTTCTTTGGTTAAATCGTGTTTAGATAAATTGTGAACTAAATGATCATTAGAAGTGACTGATGCATAGTGCATTGTGTTACCAATTTCTGTTTTTGTATTTACATTTTGTTGAAAACTACATGCTCTCAACCCACTCGTCTCTATATTGTGAACAAGTGCAGTGCTTAAACATTCACTCATTTGTTGTGAACAATTACTTGCAGCATTACTAGTTACATAATTTCGATCAGTATTGAGTCCTAAGTTTTCATCTGGAGCACTGTTGTTAAAGTGCTTAACATAATCCTTTTTAGGGTTTATAATTGAGTTAGCAATCAGTCCGATATTTGTCGGTGTGTGTTGTGATTCAAAAGCCATATTTAAATTTCCACATAGAGATTTCAAGGTATTATCTGCCCGTGCAAGGGTATATAAGTCATTAACCTTAGTATTTTAAAGTATACATGACTAAGGGCCTACAGCAGGCCTGAAACGTTGTAATTCTTTTTTTCTATGGACCCTATGTAAAAGAATAAAGGTCGTTTATAAGAATATTTTGGAGGCTGGAACAACCTTTTTTTGATGCATGGTGAGTGGGCATGTTTTAAAGGGAAAGTGTATCCATAGCTTGTATGTGACCCATACACATTAAGCCTACAGTTAGAATCACATGTATAAGGGCATTTTTGGGTAGCATAGGAATGTCTATGTTTTCTTACCAAGGCTCGAAGACTCAGTCAGGCTCAAGCTGTGATGTGAAAGTCCCATAGATTGTCTGGGTGAGGAAGAAATAGAGATTTGGGACTGAGTCCTACTACACTTTCCGTGGTTTTCTGACTTCAACCGATCATTTTCAGCTTTCAGCTTCTCAATCTCGCTCTAAGCAAAGCAATAAACCTTGTTACCAACACAAAGCAGTAATTTGACTCTATCTACAGAATAAATTACATAATTATGGGGTATATTAACTATTCCACAATATTATTACCAGCCAAGCCTTTAAAAATAAAGCCTCACTACATTAACTTCTGTCCTGATTCAGATTTTATGCACAAACAGAAAACTTACCATGGCACTACATTCATTTTTTGCTATCATACATATAAAATAGCAGTGGATTATTTTTATGAATTTATTTTTTTACCTGAAAACAAAATGTGGTGTAAAAGCTGTTTAAATTAAACTAATGCAAAAGCATGGTTGTGTACATTCTGCAGAGGATCATTGGCTGACAGGCACTTTCTGCTAAGGCCCTATGGCTGATAGGCATTTTCTGCAAAGGCTAATTGGCTGACAGGCACTTCCTGTTGTGGCTCAATGGCTGATAGGCACTTCCTGCTGTGGCTCATTAGCTGAAAGGCACTTCCTGCTAAGGCTCATTAGCTGAAAGGCACTTCCTGTTCAGGCTCATTAGCTGACAGGCACTTCCTGTTGAGGCTCATTGGCTGATAGGCACTTAATGCTGTGGCTCAATGGCTGAAAGGCACTTTCTGCTAAGGATCATTGGCTGACAGGCACTTCCTGCTAAGGATGTTTGGCTGATAGGCACTCCCTGCTGTGGCTCAATGACTGATAGGCACTTTCTGATTTGGCTAAGTGGCTGATAGGCACTTCCTACTGTGGCTCATTAGCTGATAGGCAATATTTGCTGTGGCTCATTGGCTGATAGGCACTTCCTGCTTAGGATCATTTGGCTACCCATGAGCATTTGTAATGTTTAACTAAAAATGTGAGCATAATTTTATTTTGAGGTGCTATTGTTAGCATAATTGTGAGTATATAGTAAAATGGCCCGAGCCAATCCTTCCATTAGTGACCGCCCATAACACAGCAGTGCTTAACTGCTGATATATACTATGATAATGCTATGCACATTGAAGTAACTGACATAAAACAAAATGTGGTGTAAAAGCTATTTAAATTAAACTAATGCAACAGTATGGTTGTGTACATTCTAAGGATCATTGACTGTGGGAACGTCCTGCTAAGGATCATTGGCTGACAGGCACTTCCTGTTGTAGCTCATTGGCTGATAGGCACTTCCTGCTGTGGCTCATAAGCTGAAAGGCACTTCCTGCCAAGGCTCATTGGCTGACAGGCACTTCCTGCTGTGGCTCAATGGCTTAAAGGCAATTTCTGCTAAGGATCATTGGCTGACAGGCACTTCCTGCTAAGGCTCAATGGCTGATAGGCACTTTCTGCTAAGGTTCATTGGCTGATAGCCACTCCCTGCTGTGGCTCAATGACTGATAGGCACTTTCTGATTTGGATCAATGGCTGATAGGCACTTCCTACTGTGGCTCATTGGCTGATAGGCACTTCCTGCTGAGGATCATTTGGCTATCCATGAGCATTTGTAATGTTTAACTAAAAATGTGAGCATCATTTTATTTTGAGGTGTTATTGTTAGCATACCTGTGAGTATATAGTAAAGTGGCCCCAGCCAATCCTATCATTAGTGACCGGCCATAACACAGCAGTGCTTAACTGCTGATATATACTATGATAATGCTACACACATTGAAGTAACTGACATAAATGTTTGCTTGATTAATTTGTTTTACCTGCATTCGGTTCATTGCCTCTCTAAGCGTGTCCAGCTGATGAGCAGAACTGAGGGCTTCCAGGCGTATATCAGTCAACTTCATTTCCTTGTCCCTGAGCTCATTGCGCAATTGTAAAACACTGTCAGCCTCATTCTCTGTACAATCAGAAATTCTAAGGGAATAACAATAAAGAAATTACCTAAATACAAAATGTGTACACTTAGAATTTAAAATTATAGAAAAGATAATAGGTCATATTGCAATTTATTAATCTTCACATCAAAAGACCTATCTTTTAGACTTTTCAAATTTAACAGTCTTGACAGCTTTTGTCCAGTGGTAAAAATTGTTGCAAATGCTGGGTTTCAAATTACACCTTTAACCCAATAACTTTGTACTTAACTTGTACTCAAATAAAAAGCATAATTTATGTAAGAACTTACCTGATAAATTAATTTCTTTCATATTGGCAAGAGTACATGAGCTAGTGACGTATGGGATATACAATCCTACCAGGAGGGGCAAAGAAACCTCAAAATGCCTATAAATACACCTCCCACCACACCCACAACACAGTTTAACGAATAGCCAAGAAGTGAGGTGATAAAAATAAAGGAGTAAAAAAGCATACAAAAAAGAGGAATGGGAAATATAGTTGTGCTTTTATACAAAAAATCATAACCACCATAAAAACGGTGGACCTCATGGACTCTTGCAAATATGAAAGAAATTAATTTATCAGGTAAGTTTTTACATAAATTATGTTTATGTAAAAAGGGAGGGATAAAATAATAACAGCTATTTCCACTGGGAAAATTAAATCCAAACAAAAAAATAAGTCTTTCTTAAAAACTTAAATCATAAGCAGAAAAATCAAATGGAGACAGCTGTCTGAAGAACTTTTCTACCCAAGACTGCTTCTGAAGAAGCAAATACATCAAAATTGTACAATTTAGTAAATGTATGCAAAGAAGACAAAGTTGCTGCTTTGCAAATCTGATCAACTGATGCTTCATTCTTAAAAGCCCAAGAAGTGGCGACTGATCTAGTAGAATGAGCTGTAATTCTCTGAGGCGGAGACTGTCCCGCCTCCAAATAAGCCTTGTGAATCAAAAGCTTTAACCAAGATGCCAAAGAAATGGAATAGGCTTTCTGACCTTTCATGGAACCAGAAAAAACAACAAATAGACTAGAAGTCTTTCTGAAATGCTTAGTAGCTTCGATATAGTATATAAAGATCTGAAGAATATAAAGATCTTTCAAGAGCATTCTTAGGATTAGGACACAAAGAGGGAACAACAATTTCCCTACTAATGTTGTTAGGAAGAAATTTAAACGAATGTTGTTAGGAAGAAATTTAAACAAAGTCCGCAAAACATCTTTATCCTGATGAAAAATCAGAAAAGGAGACTCGCAAGAGAGAGTAGAAAATTCAGAATCTCTTCTAGCAGAAGAGATAGCCAAAAGGAACAACACTTTCCAAGAAAGTAGTTTAATATCCAAAGAATGCATAGGCTCAAAGGAGGAGCCAGCAAAGCCTTCAAAACCAAATTAAGACTCCAAGGAGGAGAGATTGATTTAATAACAGGCTTGATACGAATCAAAGCCTGAACAAAACAGTGAATATCAGGAACTTTAGCAATCTTTCTATGAAATAAAATAGAAAGAGCAGAGATTTGTCCCTTCAAAGTACTTGCAGACAAACCTTTATCCAAACCATCCTGAAGAAACTGTAACATTCTAGGAATTCTAAAAGAATGCCAAGAGAGCTTTTGAGAAAAACACCATAAAATATAGGCTTTCCAAACCCAATAATAAATCTTCCTTGAAACAGACTTACGAGCCTGTAGCATAGTATTAATCACTGAGCCAGATAAACCTCTATGACTAAGCACTAAGCGTTCAATTTCCATACCTTAAAATTTAGCGATTTGAGATCCTGATGGAAAAACGTCCCTTGAGACAGAAGGTCTGGCCAAGGTTGGCAACTGGACATCCGAACAAGATCCGTATACCAAAACCTGTGAGGCCATGCTGGTGCTATCAGAAACACATGCAATTGTTCCATTATGATCTTGGAGATCACCCTTGGAAGAAGAACTAGAGGCGGAAAAATGTAAGCAGGTTGGTAAAACCAAGGAATTGCTAACGCATCCACCATCTCTCTGCCTGAGGATCCCATGACCTGGAAAGGTACCTGGGAAGCTTCTTGTTTAGATGGGAAGCCATCAGATCTATTTTCGGGAAGACCTCACATCTGTACAATCTGAAAAAATACATCTGGATGGAGAGACTACTCCCCTGGATGTAAAGACTGACGGCTGAGATAATTCGCTTCCCAATTGTCTACACCTGGGATATGTATCGCAGAAATTAGACAGGAGTTGGATTCCGCCCAAGAAAGTATCCGAGATACTTCTTTCATCGCTAAAGGACTGTGAGGCCCACCCTGATGATTGACATATGCCACAGTTGTGATATTGTCTGTCTGAAAACGAATGAATGAGTCTCTCTTTAATAGAGGCCAAGCCTGAAAAGCCCTGAAAATAGCACAGAGTTCTAAAATATTGATTGGTAGCCTCATCTCTTGAGGATTCCAAACTCCCTGTGCTGTCAGAGACCCCCAAACAGCTCCCCAACCTGTGACACTTGCATCTGTTGAAATCACAGTCCAGGAAGGACAAACAAAAGAGGCCCCTTGAATAATCAGATAATGGTCTAACCACCAAGTCAGAGAGAGTTGAGTGTTGGGATTTAAGAATATCAATTGTGATATCAGAGTATAATCCCTGCACCATTGATTCAGCATGCAAAGCTGCAGAGGTCTCATATGAAAACGAGCAAAGGGGATCGCGTCTGATGCTGCAGTCATGAGACCTAAAACTTCCATGCACATAGCCACTGAAGAGAATGATCGAGACTGAAGGTTTAGACAGGTTGAAACCAACTTCAAACGTCTCTTGTCTGTTAAAGACAGAGTCATGGACACTGAATTTATCTGGAAACCTAAAATGTTGACCCTTGTCTGAGGAATCAATAAACTCTTTGGTAAATTGATCCTCCAACCATGTCTTTGAAGAAACAACACAAGTTGATTTGTGTGAAATTCTGCTAAATGAAAAGATTGAGCCAGTACCAAGATATCGTCCAAATAAGGAAATACTGCAATACCCTGCTCTCTGATTACAGATAGAAGGGCACCGAGAACCTTCGAAAAGATTCTTGGAGCTGTCGCTAGGCCAAATGGAAGAGCAACAAATTGGTAATGCTTGTCTAGAAAAGAGAATCTCAGAAACCGATAGTGGTCTGGATGAATTGGAATGTGAATATATGCACCCTGTAAGTCTATTGAGGACATGTAATGACCATGCTGAACAAAAGGCAGAATAGTCCTTATAGTCACCATCTTGAAAGTTGGGACCCTTACAAATTGATTCAAAAACTTTTTTCCTTCTTCAGGACAATGAATAGATTTGAATAAAAACCCAGACCCTGTTCCAGAAGTGGAACTGGTACAATTACCCCTGAAAGCTCCAGATCTGAAACACACTTCAAAAAGGCCTGAGCTTTCACAGGATTTGTTGGAACGTGAGAGAGAAAAAATCTCATCACAGGTGGTCTTATTCTGAAACCTATTCGATACCCCTGAGAGACAATTTTCCTGAATCCAATGATTCTAAACGGAACCTGCCCAAACGTCTTGAAACAATTTAAATCTGCCCCCCACCAGTAGAACTGGAAACCGATTAGAAGCTTTAGATTTGCCCTTAGACTTTTTATCTTGCGGCAAAAAACTCCCTTACCCCCACCCAGTAATAAGAACCTAGATATAGATACCATGTCAGCATTCCATGATTTGAGCCATAAAGCTCTTCTAGCTAAAATAGCCAAAGACAAACATCAATCTTGATGATATCAAAAATAGCATCACAGATAAAATGATTAGCATGTTGAAGCAAACGAACAATGCTAAGCAAATCAGAATCTTTTTCCCGTTGTGCTAAGCCAACCAAAAAGTTGATGCAGCCACAACATCAGCCATAGAAATGGCAGGTCTGAGAATATAATCAGAATTTAAATAAGCTTTCCTTAGATAAGATCCAATGTTCATATCTAAAGGATCCTTAAAATAAGTACTAACTTTCACAGGAATAGTAGTACGCTTAGCAAGAGTAGAAATAGCTCCATCAACCTTAGGAACTTTTTCCCAAAACTCTAATTTAGCCACTGGAAAAGGATACAACTTTTTATACCTTGAAGAAGGAACAAAAGAAGTACCAAGCTTAGACCATTCCTTAGCAATCACATCAGAAATAGCATCAGGAACAGGGAAAACCTCAGGAGTAGACACAGGAGGTTTATAGACAGAATTTAAACGTTAACTGGATTTATTATCAAGAGGACCAGACTCCTCAATATTCAAAGTTATCAACACTTCTTTTAACAAGGAACAAATATACTCAATCTTAAAAAGATAAGATGATTTATCAGTGTTAATGTCTGAAGTAGGATCTTCTGAGTCAGAGAGATCCTCATCAGAGGTGAATATATCAGTATGTTGTCGGTCATTACAAATTTCATCAGTAGTATGAGAAGTTTTGAAAGACCTTTTACGTTTATTTGAAGGCAGAATAGCAGACATAGCCTTCTGTATTGCATCAGCAATATAATTTTTCATATCAACAGGGATATCATGTACTTTAGATGTTGAGGATCAACAGATACTGTACTAGCACGAATAGAAACCTTTTCTGCATGCAAAAGCTTATCATGACAACTGTTACATACTACAGCTGAAGATATAATCTCTACTAGCTTACAGCAGATACACTTAGCTTTGGTAGAACTGTGTTCAGGCAGCATGGTTCCTACAGCAGCTTCTGAGACAGGATCAGATTGAGACATCTTGTAAAATGTAAAAGAAAAAATAACATTTAAACAAAAATATATTATTTCCACATATAGCAGTTTCAGGAATGGGAAAAAATGCAAATGCTAAAATTGACAAAATATCAAATAGCATAGCCCTCTGAGCATAAAGAAGGCAAGGAGCATACAGAAAGTGATGTAAAATTAAACTACATTTCTTGGCGGAAAGTATGATGCACAACGCAAAACGAAGTTAAAAAAAAAATTGGCGCCAACAAACATCTGGAAATGATGCAACTCGCGTCATAACAAACACAATTTCTCGCCAAACTGGCGTCAACTAAGACGCAGGAAATGACGAACTTGCATCATTATAGACGTACATTCGTGCAAAAAAGTCTTGCGCCAAGAATGACGCAATAAATAACACCATTTTGCGCCCTCGCAAGACTAATTTGCCCGCAAGTTTTAAAAGAAAAAACAAGTCAAATTGGAAAAAAAGACTATACCCCAGGTAAGACAAACTTCCTAAAACATGATTCCCATAATGAAACTGCTAGACTGCAAAGGAAAATACACAAAGACCTGACTCATGGCAAATATAAGTAAATACATATATTTAGAACTTTATAGTTTAAATAAATAAAGCGCCAACCATAGCTGAGTGTGTCTTAAATAGTGATACATACTTAACGAAAAACACCCATCCATATATAGCAGATAGCCAAACCAGTACTGAAAACTATCAGCAGAGGTAATGGTATAAGTGTATATCGTCGATCTGAAAAGGAAGGTAGGAAATGAATCCCTACGACCGATAACAGAGAACCCTTGAACATATTTTCCGTGAGAAAAACCATAAAAAATCAATAGGCGATACTCTCTTCACATCGCTCTGACAAACACTGTACTCTGAGAGGAATTGGGCTTCAGAATGCTTAGAAGCGCTTATCATAGAAGAAATCATAGAAATCAAGCACAAACTTACTTCACCACCTCCATAGGAGGCAAAGTTTGTAAAACTGAGTTGTGGGTGTGGTGGGAGGTGTATTTATAGACATTTTGAGGTTTAGGAAACTTTGCCCCTCCTGGTAGGATTGTATATCCCATACGTCACTAGCTCATGGACTCTTGCCAATTGCATGAAAGAAATACAAAGTTCCTTAATTATTCATTATTAATGAGTTATTCAAAATTATATCAAAATTATGAATTGCATATGTGTTCATTAATGGGTAAATAAATGCTGTAAATAAAATATGTCAGGCAGTCATCATCACTATTGAATTAATTAGCCGTCATGTTTTATTTTAGTTTTGTATATCTTTTACTTCCCTGAAGTTCTGTAAAATGCTTGTGAAAATCTTCTTGAAAAGTGTGTGATTCTTAAAGTTTTTCATCTGCTTTTTGTACGTGTGTTTGAAGGGACAATGTGCTCAGACAAGCAGTTAAAGAGTTGATTACATCTAAGGCTGCTGCAGTAACACCCTTTTAAATTGACACGTCTCTCTCTCTACCAAGTCTGATTTCTGCTACCGCCTCTTATTTACTTGGGTTTCCTATAGACAACACTTACTTGACATAGCTGCTTATAGCTGTTGAAACCACCAACTAAACCAAATATTTAAAATGTCAAAATAAAGCTAAAGGAGATATTTGTAAACAATAAAATACACTCCATCAGGTAAAAGGTATGAGAGAGAGCAGATTAAAGCTTTAAAACATTTACGATGCCCTTTTAACAGTTGTATTGGTTATTATCTTGAGCATTTTACTAATTAAAACTGGGGCTTTTCTGATAGACTGGAATGACTTAGAAAACAAAGCAAAAAGAAAAATAATCATCCAGGTTGCTATACATTGTTTTTGAATGGGAATTGTGATAAAATGTAATTCAGTTCCAGCAAAATACATATTATCTCTTCCAGTAAATGACCCATAATCCCTCAGGTGTAGCAGTATGGAGAACTATTTACCAGCCAATTAATGGGTCAAAAAATAGTTCACTATAAAAAAAGGTATTATGTAGACTGCAATATATAGTACTAAAAAGTCAAATAAAAAGGTATTTATCTTACCTAGTCAAATAATTTATACAATTTCAAAAGTGATTGAAAATCATGTAACTAGGTTGCAGAAATGTGCACATATGGAAGGAATTACTAAATATCTCCAGCTACGTACAGGTTTTCCACTCTAAAATATATAATGTGTGTCAGGAACACGGTATTGTCTGAATTTGAAATTACCGAAATCTGTATAAATGAATCCTGATTTGTGAATAAAATGTCTGCAAGTGTAATAACATTTTATCCATTTAAGGGCAT